>NC_052333.1:1200462-1257962 GCF_016432855.1 Salvelinus namaycush
AGAGAGAGAGCCAACCACACACAAGTCAGAGTTAAATTATATATTCCATCTTTAATATATATACAAGCTTCACCAAAGCCCTTTTTTGACTCTCAGATCAATTCAGTGTCTATAAATGAATTCTCTGAGAGTGCTTACAAAACAATTCTTAGTTTCATTTATAGCCAAGATAGACCCCTCTCAACTTACAAAGAATCCTTTACCCGAAAGAGGAGTATCCTATCGCTAGACAGCATCAGCTATAAATCATTGTTCAGTTTGATCACCCAAGACAAGGTTTCAATCTCATGCTTGGTACTTCACTGTCTACTAAAACCTTAGCTCATCCAATGGCATATATCAATTGTCAATTCTAGATACTCCCATCTCAAATACACCCCCTCCTGGATAAGCTCAGAAAAGACACTGAGCCTCTTAGGTCATATACCAGATCAAGATAAGGGCAACCTCAGAGGGGAAATACAATGGTTCCAAACACTGCCAAACTCCTTCCCCCTATGAGAAAAGTAGGGAGTGACTGGCGTACAGACATTGTATGAGATAACTAACTGGTTCCCCATTAATAACGCCATCCCGTCACATGGTTTAAGATTATAGTTACAGACACATTCCCATAAGAAAACAACGTTCCACTCTGTCCTCCTCCCCTTCTGATATTCTACATAGCACCACATGGTTTAACAGATACATTGACTTATGAAGACAAGCCTGACCTCTCCCCTCTCTGGCCCCAAGTGACTAAGCCCTAGCTCAGAAGGGAAAATGCACTGCCAATCCTATAGTCCAAAGGGCACCATTCTAATGACAAGTATCTCACAAGCATATGATGAAAATAACATCTTATCTATGTTACCTAGCTAAATCTGATTCTGCCACGACACACTACAGAAAGAGAATAGCCATTTATCCCACTACAGAAAGAGAGGAGACATTTATCCCACTACGGAAAGAGAGGAGAGACATTTATCCCACTACAGAAAGAGAGGAGAGACATTTATCCCACTACGGAAAGAGAGGAGAGACATTTATCCCACTACGGAAAGAGAATAGAGATTTATCCCACTACAGAAAGAGAATAGACATTTATCCCACTACAGAAAGAGAGGAGAGACATTTATCCCACTACAGAAAGAGGAGAGACATTTATCCCACTATGGAAAGAGAGGAGAGACATTTATCCCACTACAGAAAGGGAGGAGAGACATTTATCCCACTACAGAAAGAGAATAGGCATTTATCCCACTACAGAAAGAGAGGAGATACATTTATCCCACTACAGAAAGAGAGGAGAGACATTTATCCCACTACAGAAAGAGAATAGACATTTATCCCACTACAGAAAGAGAATAGACATTTATCCCACTACAGAAAGAGAGGAGAGACATTTATCCCACTACAGAAAGAGAGGAGACATTTATCCCACTACAGAAAGAGAGGAGAGACATTTATCCCACTACGGAAAGAGAGGAGAGACATTTATCCCACTACAGAAAGAGAATAGACATTTATCCCACTACAGAAAGAGAGGAGAGACATTTATCCCACTACAGAAAGAGAGGAGAGACATTTATCCCACTACAGAAATATAAACATCAATACATAGTGGCTCCAGAAAGACAGTAGTAATATGTATCAATGCTTTAGTATGGCATTGGTTGAAGCTCATCGTTACATCCAGTTGTTACAGAGAACCAAATACCAGATTTTTAACAGAGTCGTTAGCAATTGAGTTTGAGTATTTTCTGCGCCCACCTAGCTCAAATGCTAAAACAAGACTATAGCGTCCATTAAGTGACCATTGGTCTTAAAAAATACCAGATTCACTAAATTTATATGTGCAACAGTCTTTATTAAATGAATAATTTATGCTAATTTCTGTCCATTAAGAACCACTGAAGTGCTACCTTGTCAGCCAAATCTCAGAGTTCAGGCTAACAGCTGTAGTTAGCTAACATCAGTTGGATGAGAAGCAAGCTACAAGCATTGGAAGCTAGCTATCTAGATATATTTTGCCATATAATATTTTACTTATTGCTGAAGTCGTCTGAGTAAACTAAGTCAGAGCACAAACAAATAAGCTAGCGAACACCCTTGGCTGCTATTATATCCAGTTAGCTACCCAACTAGCCAGTAGCTACATGCAAACGAGACTGTACCGTAGCTGTATAGACCGTGCACCACAACTCAATGTTGACAATATATCCTAGCTAGCTACATTCTTCCATAAAGCATAGCTAGCTAGCTAAGTAAAGTTCATAGTCAACACCAAACTTTGTGAAACTGCCACCTTGCTAACTTATAATACATACAATGGGCATTGCTTATCTAGCAACTCCGGTATGATACAGTCAAACTGGCTAGCTAGCTACGTGTGAAGCCAGAGGTCAGTTTCAGCACAAACAGCTGCTAGCTAGGCTATATTTCTTCAACCAATACCAACCTTTCACAACACAAAATAAAGCTGATTAAACAAATTGTCTTGCTAAGAAACAGTTATCTATGTTGAATCTAAACCCGGCCAATGCACATGCAAGTAGCGCATCGGCTTCACATTGCTAATTAGCTCGATCAACACAAGGAACAAACATGTCGCTGTTTGAGCATCCAGAGCAAATTCCAGCTTTTGTATATCTTACCTTCATGTAGTTCATTCTGTCATTGCAATTTTCTTTATGACATTTTAATACACATTTGTACTGCCTGATCATCAGTACTTTTCATTGTTCCCAAAAATCTGAAACCAGTAAGAAAAATTATATTTAAAAGACATATTTTCCAGACGTTGAAGTTAGGTTTTGAATAACATGTAAAAATTTGTATTTTCAGGAAGCAAAAAAATATATATTTTCATTAAGTTTAAAAATATGTATTTTCCAGACATTGTGTTTTCCGGATGTATAAAAATACGTATTTTACGGACTTTGACATCAGATTCATTTTTGATGCTGAATGAATGTTGAAAATATTTTCTCTAATGCTTTTTTATTGTACTCTAATATATATATACACTCTGCTGCATTCTACTGCAGTGGTTCCCAAGACTTTTAGCAGACACTCTAAAAACCAGAGTGACAACCAGTTCATTTTTAAGATAGCTTGGTGAGATTCAATAGCTTGAGGATTAGTTGACACAATAAATACAGGTGTGCTAGCTCTGGAATAGAGCAGTTACATGGTACATCCTAGGATCCTACGGAGACGTTTGATAACTACTACTCTACTGTACTGTCTAAACTTGTGAAAATATACATATATGTTCATGATTGGTTCAGATTTTGTCCAGATCTAAACATAACATAGATGTCTACGCTAAATCAAGGCCAGTCCGGATTGGACCAAATCTGAACCGAAGAAAGACGTCTCTGATTGGTTCAGATTGTCTCAAAGCGTGATCAAGACAAAAAAGGAGATGATTGTGGACTACAGGAGTACGGAGCATCGACGGGGCTGTAGTGGAGCAGGTTGAGATCCTCAAAAGGTTTTACAGCTGCACCATTGAGAGCCTGATGGGTTGCCTTACTGCCTGGTACGGCAACTGCTCGGCCTCCGACCGCAAGGCACTACAGAGGGTACATCAAGCTTCCTGCCATCCAGGACCTCTATATCAGGCGGTGTCAGAGGAAGGCCCTAAAAATTGTCAAAGACTCCAGCCACCCTAGTCATAGACTGTTCTCTCTGCTACCGCAGGGCAAGCGATACCGGAGCGCCAAGTCTAGATCCAAGAGGCTTCTAAATAGCTTCTACCCCCAAGCCATAAGACTTATCTATGCATAGCCACTTTAATAATAACTCTACCTACATGTACATATTACCTCAATTACCTCGACACCGGTGCCCCCGCACATTGATTCTGTTATAATAGGTGGTGTCAGAGGAAAGCCCATAAAATTGTCAGAGATTCCAGTCACCCAAGTTATAGCCTGTTCTCTCTGCTACCGCACGGCAAGCCGTACCTGAGCGCCAAGTCTAGGACCAAAAGGCTCCTCAACAGCTTCTACCCCCAAGCCATAAGACTGCTGAACAATTCATAAAATCGCCACCGGACAATTTACATTGACCCCCTCTCTTGTACACTGCTGCTACTCGCTGTTTGTTATCTATAAATAGTCACTTCACCCCCATCTACATGTACAGATTACCTCAACTAGCCTGTACCCCTGCACATTGACTCGGTACCGGTGACCCCTGTATATAGCCTCGTTATTCTTATTCTGTTACTTTTTATTATTACTTTTAATTTTAGTCTACTTGGTAAATCATTTCTTCTTCTTGAACTGCACTGTTGGTTAAGGGCTTGTAAGTAAGCATTTCACGGTAAAGTCTACACTTGTTGTATTCGGCGCATGTGACAAATAAAGTATGATTTGATTTTGTTCCTGTATGTAGCCCCACTATTGTTATTTACTGCTCTTAAATTATTTGTTTTTCTTCCTCTTTTTTTAGGTATTTTTCTTAAAACTGCATTGTTTGTTAAAGTAATTAATTTGTAAGTAATTTTACTGGTCTGGTGAAATACATCTAACTAGATCTGACAAGGACACATCAGTCTGTAGTGTGACAGTGTGGATAATTATTTGTTACTTATCCTTGTTATCATGGTTGGTATATGGTAGGAGAGAGATGGAGAGAGAACGAGCGAGATAGAGAGATAGAAAGAGCAAAGAGAGAGAACGAGCGAGATGGAGATAGAGAGAAAGAGAGAGATGTAGAGAGAAAGAAATGGAGAGAGAAAGAGAGAATTGTGCTCCCACAATAATGTGATTTGTACGACATAAAAGTTAAAGTATTGGATACTTCACAATATCCCATAATCCCATAATCCCATTCCACTACCTTTTCAATGTTTTCACAATCACATTATTGTGGAAGCACCTCCTCTAAGAGAATGAATCAGGCTGTTTGAGAAGGTTACATTTTCACTGTTGATATACTGGAGTCACAAACACATTTATATATACTGCAGTCGTAAATTCATATATAGCTCTACACACATGATATAGTCGGGTATCTTGTACACACACACACACACACACACACACACACACACACACACACACACACACACACACACACACACACACACACACACACACACACACACACACACACACACACCAATGACACCGACCAGGTTCCTCTTCTTTAGTGCACAGAGCTCTTTCCTGCGAACAACACACAGGACACATCACCAGAGGTGTTAGGGGTCAGAAGGGTTAGAGGCTGAGAGTCTGGAAGCAGGAAATTACATTTATTATCCAGACATTACGTGGTGCAAGCCAATTAAAGGCCCCAAGGAGAGATGTGTGTTAGGGGGGATGTTTAGAGATGGTGTTGTATGTGAGAGGTCATGTGTGTGTGTGTGTGTGTGTGTCCATTTTCTCCCTCCCCTTTCTCAACTCTAATCCCTCACTCCCTTCTCTCTTTCTGCCTCCCCCATATTTTCCCCTCCCTCCCATGGGCCGTTCTTACAGTGTTCTCGCTGTACACCAAGTCAGAACCGTAGGATAAATAAAGGGGGCATGTAAGCAGACATTGAAAGCTCTTAAAATATTCAATGACTACATTTCTCAAAAACAGGATATAGGCTACATGTTCACCACCAAATCAGAACCGTAGGATAAATAAAGGGGGCATGTAAGTCAGAACAGTGAAATGAAGAGGTGAAAATAGACCAAATTATTAGGGTGAAGCACATGTGCTACTAACATCTTATTACACAACATACACTTAGTATTACTTTCTCAGCTACAGTATACATATCTCCCTGGCATGTTACATCATTTATGCAGCAGCATACAATACATTTTTGGACTCACCTTGTTGTGCTGTATAGGAAGGTGGCACAGTGTTCCTTTGTGGGCAATTTTTGTCATCAAACTTTGCATTCTCTGGATTTATGGTGCTTTTCATGACAACTGGGAACTCAAAAAAAGGTAGAATAATGATGAGGTCAGTGATCTTCAGGTCGGAGCTCTAGAAAGAGACCAGAGTTCCCAATTTACAACTCCGAGTTGGATGAAAGTTCATAACATATTTTCCCAGTTGTAGCTCGTTTTTCTCGAGTTCCCAGTTGTCTTGAACTCACTAAAGTCAGATTTTGCAGTTCCGAGTTAACAGTTGTTGGTAGAAGATTATACAAAGAAAAAAAACAACCGTTCATTTGTATTTTTTTTGTACCATCATCTTTGAAATGCAAGAGAAAGGCTTTAAAGTATTATTCCAGCCCAGGTGCAATTTTGATTTTGGCCACTAGATGGCAGCAGTGTATGTGCACAGTTTTAGACTGATCCAATGAACCATTGCATATCTGATAAAAATTTCTTCCCAAATGTGCCTAGTTTGTTTATTAATAACTTTTCATGTTCAAAATTGCAAACTTTCCTCAAGCAATAGCATGGTATTATTTCACTGGAGTAGCTACTGTAAATTGGACAGTGCAGTTAGATTAAAATTAATTTAAGCTTTCTGACAATATCAGATATATCTATGTCCTGGGAAATGTTCTTGTTACTTACAACCTCACGCTAATCGCATTAGCCTACGTTAGCTCAACCGTCCCATGGACGGGACACCGATCCCGAAGGAGTTTTAACAGTTGTTTTGAATGCGGCACAAATCATTCTTCATCACGGCCAATGTTGAATGTTTATGATGTTCATTTATATGTTTATTTATTTATTTTTTTACTGAAAGCTGAGCCCCACCTGCCCTGAATGACGGGTCGCCACTGGACCTGTATGAAGTGCAGCCAACATTGAACTGGTTGAGAGGGGATTTGAAGTGGTATACACACACACACACACACACACACACACACACACACACACACACACACACACACACACACACACACACACACACACACACACACACACACACACACACTCACTCTTTCATGTCCACTCAGTCTTGTCCATTTCCATTTTCCATGCCCTATTTCTCCACACCTCACACACGCACAGGCACAGGCACACTGCTGCTGTGGATACTGAGGAGCTGACCCAGTTTCCATGGTGACTGCATGGGGCGAAGACGGAGGTCGGCGGGCAACAGGGATCCTCCCCTGGAGAGAGAGATGGAGGTAGAGAGAGACAGATGGATGGACAGAGAGGGAGATAGGGAGGGAAATAAAATATATTCATACGGAGATGGGAGGGAGAGAGAGAGAGACAGGGGAATGAATACTGGAGCATGTAGATAACACAACATGTAGATAACACAACATGGACTACATGTAGATAACACAACATGGACTACATGTAGATAACACAACATATAGATAACACAACATGGACTACATGTAGATAACACAGCATGGACTACATGTAGATAACACAACATATAGATAACACAACATGGACTACATGTAGATAACACAGCATGGACTACATGTAGATAACACAACATGGACTACAGGTATATAACACAACATATAGATAACACAACATATAGATAACACAACAAGTACTACATGTAGATAACACAGCATGGACTACATGTAGATAACACAACATGGACTACATGTATATAACACAACATGTAGATAACACAGCATGGACTACATGTAGATAACACAACATGTAGATAACACAACATGTAGATAACACAACATGTAGATAACACAACATGGACTACATGTAGATAACACAACATGTATATAACACAACATGGACTACATGTAGATAACACAACATGTATATAACACAACATGGACTACATGTAGATAACACAACATGTATATAACACAACATGGACTACATGTAGATAACACAACATGTAGATAACACAACATGGACTACATGTAGATAACACAACATATAGATAACACAACATATAGATAACACAACATGGACTACATGTAGATAACACAGCATGGACTACATGTAGATAACACAGCATGTAGATAACACAGCATGGACTACATGTAGATAACACAACATGTAGATAACACAACATGGACTACATGTAGATAACACAACATATAGATAACACAACATATAGATAACACAACATGGACTACATGTAGATAACACAGCATGGACTACATGTAGATAACACAGCATGTAGATAACACAGCATGGACTACATGTAGATAACACAACATATAGATAACACAACATGGACTACATGTAGATAACACAGCATGGACTACATGTAGATAACACAACATATAGATAACACAACATGGACTACATGTATATAACACAACATGTAGATAACACAGCATGGACTACATGTAGATAACTCAACATGTAGATAACACAACATGTAGATAACACAACATATAGATAACACAACATGGACTACATGTAGATAACACAACATGTAGATAACACAACATATAGATAACACAACATGGACTACATGTAGATAACACAGCATGGACTACATGTAGATAACACAGCATGTAGATAACACAGCATGGACTACATGTAGATAACACAACATGTAGATAACACAGCATGGACTACATGTAGATAACTCAACATGTAGATAACACAACATGGACTACATGTAGATAACACAGCATGTAGATAACACAACATGTAGATAACACAACATGGACTACATGTAGATAACACAACATATAGATAACACAACATGGACTACATGTAGATAACACAACATATAGATAACACAACATGGACTACATGTAGATAACACAGCATGGACTACATGTAGATAACACAACATGTAGATAACACAGCATGGACTACATGTAGATAACTCAACATGTAGATAACACAACATGGACTACATTTAGATAACACACCATATAGATATCACAACATGGACTACATTTAGATAACACACCATATAGATATCACAACATGGACTACATGTAGATAACACACCATATAGATATCACAACATGGACTACATGTAGATAACACAACATATAGATAACACAACATGGACTACATGTAGATAACACAACATGGACTACATGTAGATAACACAACATGTAGATAACACAACATGGACTACATGTAGATAACACAGCATGGACTACATGTAGATAACACAACATGGACTACAGGTATATAACACAACATATAGATAACACAACATGGACTACATGTAGATAACACACCATGGACTACATGTAGATAACACAACATGGACTACATGTAGATAACACAGCATGGACTACATGTAGATAACACAACATGGACTACAGGTATATAACACAACATATAGATAACACAACATGGACTACATGTAGATAACACAACATGGACTACAGGTATATAACACAACATATAGATAACACAACATGGACAACATGTAGATAACACAACATATAGATAACACAGCATGGACTACATGTAGATAACACAACATATAGATAACACAACATGGACTACATGTAGATAACACAACATGGACTACATGTAGATAACACAACATATAGATAACACAACATGGACTACATGTAGATAACACAACATATAGATAACACAACATGGACTACATGTAGATAACACAACATGGACTACATGTAGATAACACAACATGGACTACATGTAGATAACACAGCATGGACTACATGTAGATAACACAACATGGACTACAGGTATATAACACAACATATAGATAACACAACATGGACTACATGTAGATAACACAACATGGACTACAGGTATATAACACAACATATAGATAACACAACATGGACAACATGTAGATAACACAACATATAGATAACACAGCATGGACTACATGTAGATAACACAACATATAGATAACACAACATGGACTACATGTAGATAACACAACATGGACTACATGTAGATAACACAGCATGGACTACATGTATATAACACAACATGTAGATAACACAACATGGACTACATGTAGATAACACAACATATAGATAACACAACATGGACTACATGTAGATAACACAACATGGACTACATGTAGATAACACACCATGGACTACATGTAGATAGCACAACATATAGATAACACAACATGGACTACATGTAGATAACACAGCATATAGATAACAGAACATGGACTACATGTAGATAACACAGCATGGACTACATGTAGATAACACAACATGGACTACATGTATATAACACAACATGTAGATAACACAACATGGACTACATGTAGATAACACAACATGGACTACATGTAGATAACACACCATGGACTACATGTAGATAGCACAACATATAGATAACACAACATGGACTACATGTAGATAACACAGCATATAGATAACAGAACATGGACTACATATAGATAACACAACATGGACTACATGTAGATAACACAGCATGGACTACATGTAGATAACACAGCATGTAGATAACACAGCATGGACTACATGTAGATAACTCAACATGTAGATAACACAACATGGACTACATGTAGATAACACAGCATGTAGATAACACAACATGTAGATAACACAACATGGACTACATGTAGATAACACAACATATAGATAACACAACATGGACTACATGTAGATAACACAACATATAGATAACACAACATGGACTACATGTATATAACACAACATGTAGATAACACAGCATGGACTACATGTATATAACACAACATGTAGATAACACAACATGGACTACATGTATATAACACAACATGTAGATAACACAACATGGACTACATGTAGATAACACAACATGTAGATAACACAACATATAGATAACACAACATGGACTACATGTAGATAACACAGCATGGACTACATGTAGATAACACAGCATGTAGATAACACAGCATGGACTACATGTAGATAACTCAACATGTAGATAACACAACATGGACTACATGTAGATAACACAGCATGTAGATAACACAACATGTAGATAACACAACATGGACTACATGTAGATAACACAACATATAGATAACACAACATGGACTACATGTAGATAACACAACATATAGATAACACAACATGGACTACATGTAGATAACACAGCATGGACTACATGTAGATAACACAACATGTAGATAACACAGCATGGACTACATGTAGATAACTCAACATGTAGATAACACAACATGGACTACATTTAGATAACACACCATATAGATATCACAACATGGACTACATTTAGATAACACACCATATAGATATCACAACATGGACTACATGTAGATAACACACCATATAGATATCACAACATGGACTACATGTAGATAACACAACATATAGATAACACAACATGGACTACATGTAGATAACACAACATGGACTACATGTAGATAACACAACATGGACTACAGGTATATAACACAACATATAGATAACACAACATGGACTACATGTAGATAACACACCATGGACTACATGTAGATAACACAACATGGACTACAGGTATATAACACAACATATAGATAACACAACATGGACTACATGTAGATAACACACCATGGACTACATGTAGATAACACAGCATGGACTACATGTAGATAACACAACATGGACTACAGGTAGATAACACAACATATAGATAACACAACATGGACTACATGTAGATAACACAACATGGACTACAGGTATATAACACAACATATAGATAACACAACATGGACAACATGTAGATAACACAACATATAGATAACACAGCATGGACTACATGTAGATAACACAACATATAGATAACACAACATGGACTACATGTAGATAACACAACATGGACTACATGTAGATAACACAACATATAGATAACACAACATGGACTACATGTAGATAACACAACATGGACTACATGTAGATAACACAACATGTAGATAACACAACATGGACTACATGTAGATAACACAACATGGATTACGTGTAGATAACACAGCCTGGACTACGTGTAGACAACACAACATGTAGATAACACAACATGGACTACATGTAGATAACACAACATGGACTACATGTAGATAACACAGCATGTAGATAACACAACATGGACTACATGTAGATAACACAATATGGACTACATGTAGATAACACAGCCTGGGCTACATGTAGATAACACAACATGGGCTACATATAGATAACACAACATGGACTACATGTAGATAACACAACATGGACTACATGTAGATAACACAACATGGACTACATGTAGATAACACAACATGGACTACATGTAGATAACACAGCATGTAGATAACACAGCATGTAGATAACACAACATGGGCTACATGTAGATAACACAGCATGGGCTACATGTAGATAACACAGCATGGGCTACATGTAGATAACACAACATGGACTACATGTAGATAACACAGCATGGACTACATGAAGTCCCAAATGACAGGACTTGCCATTTATATGTTGTTGGAACACTCTCACTATCCCTGTTCCTGTCGAGGAATTGCAGTAATTCTTTGTCGGATGGCAGTAGACAAACATCGTCTTGATGTCTCCACTGATTGCAATTGAGTTCTGCCTGAATGGAAGAAGGACACCCAGTAGTGAAGGATCATGGGAGAAGAGAATCATTCAGTTGAAGACAAGCCTGTGTTTCTCAATATGCTGATGGACTACATGCTGGGGGTGGCAGGATTCTTGTGTCTCCTCGTTGTTTGTTGGGTCTTCTCTTGGTCACATATCTCATTGTTTGTTGGGTCTTCCCTGGTCACATATCTCATTGTTTGTTGGGTCTTCCCTGGTCACATATCTCATTGTTTGTTGGGTCTTCCCTTGGTCACATATCTCATTGTTTGTTGGGTCTTCCCTGGTCATATCTCATTGTTTGTTGGGTCTTCCCTGGTCACATATCTCGTTGTTTGTTGGGTCTCCCTGGTCACATATCTCATTGTTTGTTGGGTCTTCCCTGGTCATATCTCATTGTTTGTTGGGTCTTCCCTGGTCACATATCTCATTGTTTGTTGGGTCTTCCCTGGTCACATATCTCGTTGTATGTTGGGTCTTCCCTTGGTCATATCTCATTGTTTGTTGAGTCTTCCCTGGTTATGTCTCGTTGTTTGTTGCCTCTTCCCTGGTCACATATCTCATTGTATGTTGGGTCTTCCCTTGGTCATATCTCATTGTTTGTTGAGTCTTCCCTGGTCATGTCTCGTTGTTTGTTGGGTCTTCGCTGGTCACATATCTCATTGTTGTTGGGTCTCCCCCTTGGTCACATATCTCATTGTTTGTTGGGTCTCCCCCTTGGTCACATATCTCATTGTTTGCTGGGTCTCCCCTTGGTCACATATCTCATTGTTGGGTCTCCCCTTGGTCACATATCTCATTGTTGGGTCTCCCCTTGGTCACATATCTCATCGTTTGGTCTCCCCTGGTCATATCTCATTGTTTGGTGGGTCTTCCTTGGTCACATATGTCATTGTTGGGTTTCCCCTTGGTCACATATGTCATTGTTGGGTCTCCCCTTGGTCACATATCTCATTGTTGGGTCTCCCCTTGGTCACATATCTCATTGTTTGTTGGGTCTCCCCCTTGGTCACATATCTCATTGTTTGTTGGGTCTTCCCTGGTCACATATCTCATTGTTTGTTGGGTCTTCCCTGGTCACATATCTCATTGTTTGTTGGGTCTTCCCTGGTCACATATTTCATTGTTTGTTGGGTCTTCCCTTGGTCACATATCTCATTGTTTGTTGGGTCTTCCCTGGTCACATATCTCATTGTTTGTTGGGTCTTCCCTGGTCATATCTCATTGTTTGTTGGGTCTTCCCTTGGTCACATATCCTGACTGCACCAAGTTTTGGATCTCACGGTTGTGGACCGTAGCCATCTCTGGGTTTCTGGACAGCCGTCGCTCCGTTCCACAGAGTAGCGGTAGAACGGTCTGTTCGTTGCCCGAATCAGTGGTATATCAGACATCTGTACTCCATCCGTTTCTACGGTGACTGTCTGCTTCTCCATTAGTGCCAAGGCGTACAAGTCATTCTTGGAGCGAGTGATATCTTTCACATTTCTGTTCGGATATGTGTCCATCTTCCACAACATCTCTACATTCCTGAGGAGCTCGTTGACTGGACCTGATGCAGGGCTGCAAACAGTGAAAAGGCTCTGCTGTGGTTGAATGGCTTGAGATGATGTGAGTAGACCGGCAGGGCCCTACACAGCCCATCCTAGTGCAGTACAGACAGCAACAGGCCCAGCCGAGGGACCAACCCGAACTGGCTCTGTGGGAACCCCCAGATGTGGATAGTCGGATCCTATGAGAAGGACGGGGTGTGGTTTTAGTGATGTTAGGGAGATGTTAAGGAGATGTTAGGGAGATGTTAAGGAGATGTTAGGGAGATGTTAAGGAGATGTTAGGGAGATGTTAAGGAGATGTTAGGGAGATGTTAAGGAGATGTTAAGGAGATGTTAGGGAGATGTTAAGGAGATGTTAGGGAGATGTTAAGGAGATGTTAGGGAGATGTTAGGGATATGTTAAGGAGATGTTAAGGAGATGGTAGGGAGATGTTAGGGAGATGTTAAGGAGATGTTAGGGATATGTTAAGGAGATGTTAGGGAGATGGTAGGGAGATGTTAAGGAGATGTTAGGGAGATGTTAAGGAGATGTTAGGGAGATGTTAAGGAGATGTTAGGGAGATGTTAAGGAGATGTTAGGGAGATGTTAGGGAGATGTTAAGGAGATAAGGAGATGTTAGGGAGATGTTAGGGAGATGTTAAGGAGATGTTAGGGATATGTTAAGGAGATGTTAGGGAGATGGTAGGGAGATGTTAAGGAGATAAGGAGATGTTAGGGAGATGTTAGGGAGATGTTAAGGAGATGTTAGGGATATGTTAAGGAGATGTTAGGGAGATGGTAGGGAGATGTTAAGGAGATAAGGAGATGTTAGGGAGATGTTAGGGAGATGTTAAGGAGATGTTAGGGAGATGTTAAGGAGATGTTAATTAGATGTTAGGGAGATGTTAAGGAGATGTTAGGGAGATGTTAAGGAGATGTTAAGGAGATGTTAGGGAGATGTTAGGGAGATGTTAGGGAGATGTTAAGGAGATGTTAGGGAGATGTTAAGGAGATGTTAATTAGATGTTAGGGAGATGTTAAGGAGATGTTAAGGAGATGTTAAGGAGATGTTAGGGAGATGTTAAGGAGATGTTAGGGAGATGTTAGGGAGATGTTAAGGAGATGTTAAGGAGATGTTAATTAGATGTTAGGGAGATGTTAAGGAGATGTTAGGGAGATGTTAGGGAGATGTTAGGGAGATGTTAAGGAGATGTTAATTAGATGTTAGGGAGATGTTAAGGAGATGTTAAGGAGATGTTAAGGAGATGTTAGGGAGATGTTAAGGAGATGTTAGGGAGATGTTAGGGAGATGTTAGGGAGATGTTAAGGAGATGTTAATTAGATGTTAGGGAGATGTTAAGGAGATGTTAGGGAGATGTTAGGGAGATGTTAGGGAGATGTTAAGGAGATGTTAATTAGATGTTAGGGAGATGTTAAGGAGATGTTAGGGAGATGTTAAGGAGATGTTAAGGAGATGGTAGGGAGATGTTAGGGAGATGTTAGGGAGATGTTAGGGAGATGTTAGGGAGATGTTAGGGAGATGTTAAGGAGATGTTAGGGAGATGTTAGGGAGATGTTAAGGAGATGTTAAGGAGATGGTAGGGAGATGGTAGGGAGATGGTAAGGAGATGGTAGGGAGATGGTAGGGAGATGGTAGGGAGATGGTAGGGAGATGGTAGGGAGATGGTAAGGAGATGGTAGGGAGATGGTAGGGAGATGGTAGGGAGATGGTAAGGAGATGGTAGGGAGATGGTAAGGAGATGTTAAGGAGATGGTAGGGAGATGTTAGGGAGATGTTAGGGAGATGTTAAGGAGATGTTAATTAGATGTTAGGGAGATGTTAGGGAGATGTTAGGGAGATGTTAAGGAGATGTTAAGGAGATGTTAAGGAGATGTTAGGGAGATGTTAAGGAGATGTTAGGGAGATGTTAAGGAGATGTTAAGGAGATGTTAAGGAGATGTTAAGGAGATGTTAAGGAGATGTTAATTAGATGTTAGGGAGATGTTAGGGAGATGTTAGGGAGATGTTAAGGAGATGTTAAGGAGATGTTAGGGAGATGTTAATTAGATGTTAGGGAGATGTTAGGGAGATGTTAGGGAGATGTTAAGGGAGATGTTAGGGAGATGTTAAGGAGATGTTAATTAGATGTTAGGGAGATGTTAAGGAGATGTTAAGGAGATATTAGGGAGATGTTAGGGAGATGTGATGAGGATACTGCTTCTGCAGCATGTCCACTGGGAAAGAGTGTTCAGCTGTTTAGGGTGTCTACCGTGAAGCACTTGGAGATGTGATTCTTTACATCCTTCTGTCCATGCAGGATAAATATCGAAGGACACAGCTGCACCTTTAACTTGGAATAGCTCATGTCTCACGTCCTGAAGATGAGGATTTACTGGGTGTCCTTTCAGCCCCAGGTGCTGGATAGCAGCAGGAGTGATAGGAGGGTTAGAGGTGATAGGAGGGTTAGGGGTAATGGAATGTTTAGGGGTGATAGGAGCGTTAGGGGTTATGGGAGCGTTAGGGGTGATAGGAGCGTTAGGGGTGATAGGAGGGTTAGGGGTGATAGGAGGGTTAGGGGTGATAGGAGGGTTAGGTGTGATAGGAGGGTTAGGGGTGTTAGGAGGGTTAGGAGGGTTAGGAGTGTTAGGAGGGTTAGGAGTGTTAGGAGGGTTAGGAGGGTTAGGAGGGTTAGGAGGGTTAGGAGGGTTAGGAGTGTTAGGAGGGTTAGGAGGGTTAGGAGTGTTAGGAGGGTTAGGGGTGATAGGAGGGTTAGGAGGGTTAGGGGTGATAGGAGGGTTAGGAGGGTTAGGGGTGATAAGAGGATTAGGGGTGATAGGAGGGTTAGGGGTGATAGGAGGGTTAGGAGGGTTAGGGGTGTTAGGAGGGTTAGGGGTGTTAGGAGGGTTAGGAGTGTTAGGAGGGTTAGGAGGGTTAGGAGGGTTAGGAGGGTTAGGAGGGTTAGGAGTGTTAGGAGGGTTAGGAGGGTTAGGGGTGTTAGGAGGGTTACATTTACATTTAAGTCATTTAGCAGACGCTCTTATCCAGAGCGACTTACAAATTGGAAAGTTCATACATATTCATCCTGGTCCCCCCGTGGGAATTGAACCCTGGTCCCCCCGTGGGAATTGAACCCACAACCCTGGCGTTGCAAGCGCCATGCTCTACCAACTGAGCCACACGGGACCAGGGGTTGGTGATAGGAGGGTTAGGGGTGATAGGAGGGTTAGGGGTGATAGGAGGGTTAGGAGGGTTAGGAGGGTTAGGGGTGATAGGAGGGTTAGGGGTGATAGGAGGGTTAGGGGTGATAGGAGGGTTAGGTGTGATAGGAGGGTTAGGAGGGTTAGGTGTGATAGGAGGGTTAGACGTTGGAGCCTTTATTGTTCTCTTGGAATGGACTTGGACATAGTCTTGTGTCTAGCCCCAATAGAATTTGAAGTCTGCCTTGATTTTCCTCTTGACTTGACGTATATTCTCTGTTCTACGGTAATCTCCATGGAATGGATGGTGTTGTCCTCCTGTTGGTATTCTGACTCCGTTTCCATTCCACCACCTGGCACATTATCCTCTTCCATCCGGTCGATGGGACCATCGGAAATGACTGTGAACTCTCGGGTGACTGGTTAGGTCAGGAGGAGGACTCGGTGAAACAAGTGAATCATGGAGCCCACACTCATTTTTGATGGTGTTGGAAGATATTTGCTGATTGGAAGATAGTTGACCTCCCGTAGATCTAGCAATGGGTACGTCTCATTTATCATTCCTTTCTTATGAAGTCTGCATTTGTTCAGTTCCCTTCATGTATTTTAAAGGAAATTAGTAGTATATTGGAAACTCAAACTATCTCTTATAAATACCAATCCAGTTCACACATCAGGAGAAGGAGAGATTATAGGGACACATCCAATGTATTTCAGCAGACAGAGGTTGATATATGGTGGCCTGTGAAGCCCAAAATAGTCATGTGGATAAAAATAGCCTAATTATGTATAGTGAACAATGGGAGTGAATGTTTGAATGATAAATGGAAGGGGCAGCATGTGTTTTAATTCATCCAGCCAGATAACAGGTGGAGTGGTTGTGCTTTAATTCATCCAGCCAGATAACAGGTGGAGTGGTTGTGCTTTAATTCATCCAGCCAGATAACAGGCGGAGTGGTTGTGTTTTAATTCATCCAGCCAGATAACAGGTGGAGTGGTTGTATTTTCATTCATCCAGCCAGATAACAGGTGGAGTGGTTGTATTTTCATTCATCCAGCCAGATAACAGGTGGAGTGGATGTGTTTTCATTCATCCAGCCAGATAACAGGTGGAGTGGTTGTGTTTTAATTCATCCAGCCAGATAACAGGTGGAGTGGTTGTATTTTCATTCATCCAGCCAGATAACAGGTGGAGTGGATGTGTTTTAATTCATCCAGCCAGATAACAGGTGGAGTGGTTGTGCTTTAATTCATCCAGCCAGATAACAGGTGGAGTGGTTGTGTTTTAATTCATCCAGCCAGATAACAGGTGGAGTGGTTGTGCTTTAATTCATCCAGCCAGATAACAGGTGGAGTGGATGTGTTTTTATTCATCCAGCCAGATAACAGGTGGAGTGGTCGTGTTTGTTTGGGTGTGTTTATGTGGGCGTGTGTGTGTTTATTTCTCTAAAAGGAAGGCGAGAGAGAAAAAGTGAGACAGAGACAGAGGGAGAGAGAGAGAGACAGAGGGAGAGAGAGAGAGACAGGGAGAGAGAGACAGAGGGAGACAGAGAGAGACAGAGAGAGACAGAGAGAGTGAGGAGAGAGGGAGAACGAGAGAGGGAGAACGAGAGAGGAAGAGAAGGTGAGAGAGATTCTCACTTCAAAGGTAGACAGCCCAGATAGAATAAAGCTCAGCTGGACTCAAAGACACACAGGTGTGTGTGTGTGTGTGTGTGTGTGTGTGTGTGTGTGTGTGTGTGTGTGTGTGTGTGTGTGTGTGTGTGTGTGTGTGTGTGTGTGTGTGTGTGTGTGTGTGTGTGTGTGTGAGAGAGAGACGGAGAGAGAGAAGAGACAGAGAGAGACAGAGAGACGGATAGAGAGAGGGAGAGGGGGGAGAGAGAAAGAGACAGAGAGAGACGGAGAGAGACAGAGAGAGAGAAGAGACAGAGAGAGACACAGAGAGAGAGAGACACAGAGAAAGAGATACACAGAGAGAGACACACAGAGAGAGAGAGCAAGAGAGAGAGAGATTGGCAAGAAAATAACAGAATTCTTTTACCAGGGGTGGGGCCTTCATCAGGGTTGTAATCTGAGCCCTGCACTCTTCAATATTTACATCAACGAATTGGCCACTATTCTAGAAAAATCCTCCGCCTCTGGTGTTAGTCTCCATAATTCAGAGGTTAAATGCCTACTCTTCGCAGATGACCTGTGCCTGCTGTCACCCACAGCACATGGCTTACAGCAGAGCCTGGACCTGCTAGAGCAGTACTTCCAGAGCAGTACTGCCAGACCTGGGCCCTGGCAGTAAACCCCAAAAAGACTAAAATAATGATTTTCCAGAGAAGATCCAGATCTCAGGGAATTAGCCCAAAGTTCTCAATTGGTACAAAATATATAGAGTACTGCACACACTACAATTACTGAGGTTTAAAAATAAGCTCAACTGGACACCTTACTGAGGCAGTGAATGAACTGAGAGAGAAAGCACGCAGGGCATTCTACGCCATTAAAAAGCAAATTCAAATTGAAATACCAATTAAAATTTGTCTAAAACTAATTGAATATGTCATTGAACCAATTGCACTTTATGGCAGCGAGGTGTGGGGTCCACTTGCAAAACAAGATTTCATCAAATGGGACAAACACCCCATTGAAACCCTGCATGCAGTTCTGTAAGATTATCCTACATGTCCAGAGGAAAACTACAAACAATGCATGCAGGGCAGAATTAGGCCAATATCCATTAATAATAAGAACTCAAAAAAGAGCAATTAAGTTTGGGAAACATCTAAAATACAGAGACCCCCTCTCATATCATTACCAAGCCCTGCAATGCCAAGAGCTGAGCAAAGAAAAGAGTCTCCTCATCCAGCTGGTCCTGGGGCTGAGTTCACTAACCTGTTCTCCTAACACACTGAAGCCTCAGGACCAGAACATCCAATCAATCAGGATAAACCAAATTACAACACAGTCAAAACAAAACTATATTGCTTATTGGGAAACACAAGCACAAACACAAAGCAAAATGCAGTGCTATTTGTCCCTAAATTGACAGTACACCGTGGCTAAATATTTGACCAGGGTTACTGATCAAAACCTTAGAAAAACCTTGACAAAGTACAGGCTCAGTGAGCACAGCCTTGCCATTGAGAAGGGTAGACACAGGAAAACCTGGCTCCCTGTAGAGGAAACGCTGTGCAACCACTGCACAACAGCAGAACCTGAGACGGAGCTGCATTTCCTGTCAAAATGTCAAAAATATAAAATAATTAGAGAGTGTCATTTCCCCAAATTTGAAACTCTTATTCAAGGTTTCAAAGACCTCTCTGATGAGGATAGGCTACCCGTCCTGTTGGGGGAGGACGCAGAGAGCTGTGGGTTGGCAGCGCACTACATTGCTGCCTGCCATAAGTTGAGGGACAGTGTCTGACAGACCAATCAACCTGCACATGTACTCTACTGTATGTTTATTGTTATTGTTGAATGTATGGTTATTTTGACCCTTGGTTATTGTTGTTACTGTTGTCCCGTTGACCATTTTGATTCTCATTTTTATATTGTAAATAAGCTTTGGCAATATGTACATTGTTACGTCATGCCAATAAAGCAAATTGAATTGAATTGAATTGAATTGAGAGAGCGAGAGAGCGAGAGCGAGAGAGAGAGAGAGAGAGAGCGAGCGAGAGAGAGAGAGAGAGAGAGAGAGAGAGAGAGAGAGAGAGAGAGAGAGAGAGAGAGAGAGAGAGAAAGAGAGAGAGAGAGAGAGAGAGAGAGAAAAAGCAACAACCTATTTTTCTATCTACCTTATCTCTCCACAGCTCTGTCCCTCTCCACTTTTCCTCTGTGCGATTCTCTCCTTCCTCTGTATGGGTCTTTGGGTCCTTCCTCTGTATGGGTCACTGAGCATTTCTTGCAGCGGGTTAACTATTTGGAGCCGTTACAAAGTCAGTAATATAATGTCCTAAATGTTTTCATGTGAATAGAATAACATATAAAGGTGGATCGTACATAGATACATTCAATATAATTCATCAGTTTAATTAAACATGTTTAAACCCTTTCTCATGCTTGGTGTTCTCACAGATTTGTCAAAAATCGTGTGACATAAAACACTACCTTTCATTCCTTGCGTATATGATACTTCTGTTTGTTTGCTATATCGTATACTAAGCGTTTAACAATTGAATTACACATTGATCTTGATTCTGTGAATTTCCTGGATACTGCTGTCGGACACTTTGTATAAAGATCTGGGAAATGTCCTGTAACCGTGTGACATTTTCTACCTCCCTATGTTATGGTGTGGAAACAGTTTTAAATGGGCACACATTTCCAAAATAATGTTTGCAAAATTCAATGCTTCAAACTTAAAGAGTAACTTTAATATAATTAATAAAAACAAGAATCGATACCGTCTTTAACAGGGTTCTTCGTTAACTACGTATACTAGTTGTTTGAGGCACGTTTGATGTTAGTTACGTTGGGACATTATCGCCCAACATCAGCTGATTCAGGAAATGATTTTCTGAATGACAGTCGAGTGATTAAGAGCTGGTGTGATACTGCGTGTGATTTAACAACATCCAACGTGATTAAGAGCTGGTGTGATACTGCTCGTGATTTAACAACATCCAACGTGATTAAGAGCTGGTGTGATACTGCGTGTGATTTAACCTGTTTGGGCTGCAAGGGGCAGTATTGAGTAGCCAGATAAAAGGTGCCCATTTCAAACGGCCTCGTACTCAATTCTTGCTCGTACAATATGCATATTATTATTACTATTGGATAGAAAACACTATCTAGTTTCTTAAACCGTTTGAATTATTTCTCTGAGTGAAACAGAACTCATTCTGCAGCACATTTCCTGACCAGGAAGTGGAAAGTCTGAAATCGATGCTCTGTTCTTCTTCCTGCCTATAAATGGGCACGAGACCTATTAGTATACATGCACGTCATACACCTTCCCCTGGGTGTCAAGAGGCTGTGAGAGAAGAAATGAGGTGATTATCTTGGTCTGAGATGGAACACATCATCTTGGAATGACGTGTCCCCCATTTTCGGTACTCTGAAGAGCGCGAGGTGGACAGTGGGATTGCCTTTTGTTTAGGTGCCGTTATAGGCGACTATTATCTCCGGCTTTGATTTTATTTGATACATGTCACCATATCATCGTAAAGTATGTTTTTTCAATATAGTTTCATCAGATTATTGAAAATTTTTCGGGAGTTTTGCCGTGTTCCGTTCTCTTCCGTTTGTTGACATGGAGAGATTCGAGCCACTTGGCTAGCGTGCGTGCTAAATGAAGAGGGAAAGTTGCCATTCTAAATCCAAACAATGACTGTTCTGGACAAAGGACACCTTGTCCAACATTCTGATGGAAGATCAGCAAAAGTAAGAAACATTTTATGATGCTATTTCATATATCTGTCGTAGTCGTCGGCGCCCAAGTGTTTCTGGCTATTGTGGTAAGCTAATATAACGCTACATTTTTTTTCCGCTGTAAAACACTTAATAAATCGGAAATATTGGCTGGAATCACAAGATGCCTGTCTTTCATTTGCTGTACACTATGTATTTTTCAGAAATGTTTTATGATGAGTAATTAGGTATTTGACGTTGGTGCCTGTAATTATTATGGCTGCTTTCGGTGCAATTTCTGACTGTAGCTGCAATGTAAACTATGATTTATACCTGAAATATGCACATTTTTCTAACAAAACATATGCTATACAATAAATATGTTATCAGACTGTCATCTGATGAAGTTTTTTCTTGGTTAGTGGCTATTTATATCTTTATTTGGTCGAATTTGTGATAGCTACTGATGGAGTAAAAAACTGGTGGAGTAAAAAAAGTGGTGTCTTTTGCTAACGTGGTTAGCTAATAGATTTACATATTGTGTCTTCCCTGTGTAACATTTTAAAAATCGGACATGTTGGCTGGATTCACAAGATGTGTACCTTTCATATGCTGTATTGGACTTGTTAATGTGTGAAAGTTAAATATTTAAAAAATATATCTTTTGAATTTCGCGCCCTGCACTTGAAGTGGCTGTTGTCATAAGTGTACCGGCGTCGGGCTGCAGCCATAAGAAGTTTTAACAACATCCAACGTGATTAAGAGCTGGTGTGATACTGCTTGTGATTTAACAACATCCAACGTGATTAAGAGCTGGTGTGATACTGCGTGTGATTTAACAACATCCAACGTGATTAAGAGCTGGTGTGATACTGCGTGTGATTTAACAACATCCAACGTGATTAAGAGCTGGTGTGATACTGCTCGTGATTTAACAACATCCAAAGTGCGGGAATTAATGTGGATCTTGATGATTGACATTTTGGTTTCTATGTCGTTATGGCGGTCAAGATAATTAGCCTATTTCGTGTCCAACAATACATTAAGATTCCTGAGGTAAAATTATGGTCCGTGTCCATTTAGATCGTTTGTTTTTCATTGTTAAAACGGTGCAATAGGGAATGTGAAAATGGCCTCTTTATTCATTTTTTAAATAATATTTTTTATCCCATATAAAACCAAAAAACTACTTTATATTTTGGGGTTTCCAATGTGGGTGGGGTTAAATGTGGAATGTCTGGTCAGGTGCACAACCAACAGTTCCTGTCCTGTCAAAGTAGGATGTCACCCTTCTAATTTCATTCTATGAATCTATTATCTATTAATTAGTTGATTAATAGCTGCCCAAACTGTGCCACAGTGTCATGAACAGGTACGATTTCTCAATTTCTGTATAACATTTAGTGTGCATTGACTAATTAATGAACTGCTGTTACTGTAAATGGTTAGCTGAATGATATATCCTAGCTACCGTAACTATCGCTAAACTGGAGATATAGTTAGTCAGTGGTTGCACATCTAACTCGCTGGAATGAAGCCAGGGTTTGAAAACCAGGTCTCCAGCTACCCAGACCTGTCTGATCAACCTGATAGGGTGTAGTGGATGTCTCCAGCTACCCAGACCTGTCTGATCAGCCTGATAGGGTGTAGTGGGTGTCTCCAGCCACCCAGACCTGTCTGATCAGGCTGATAGGGTGTAGTGGGTATCTCCTGCTACCCAGACCTGTCTGATCAGCCTGATAGGGTGCCGTGGGTGTCTCCAGCTACCCAGACCTGTCTGATCAGCCTGATAGGGTGCCGTGGGTGTCTCCAGCTACCCAGACCTGTCTGATCAGCCTGATAGGGTGCCGTGGGTGTCTCCAGCTACCCAGACCTGTCTGATCAGCCTGATAGGGTGCCGTGGGTGTCTCCAGCTACCCAGACCTGTCTGATCAGCCTGATAGGGTGCTGTGGGTGTCTCCAGCTACCCAGACCTGTCTGATCAGCCTGATAGGGTGCCATGGGTGTCTCCAGCTACCCAGACCTGTCTGATCAGCCTGATAGGGTGCCGTGGGTGTCTCCAGCTACCCAGACCTGTCTGATCAGCCTGATAGGGTGCCGTGGGTGTCTCCAGCTACCCAGACCTGTCTGATCAGCCTGATAGGGTGACGTGGGTGTCTCCAGCTACCCAGACCTGTCTGATCAGCCTGATAGGGTGCCGTGGGTGTCTCCAGCTACCCAGACCTGTCTGATAAGCCTGATAGGGTGCCATGGGTGTCTCCAGCTACCCAGACCTGTCTGATCAGCCTGATATGGTGCCGTGGGTGTCTCCAGCTACCCAGACCTGTCTGATCAGCCTGATAGGGTGCCGTGGGTGTCTCCAGCTACCCAGACCTGTCTGATCAGCCTGATAGGGTGCAATGGGTGTCTCCAGCTACCCAGACCTGTCTGATCAGCCTGATAGGGTGTCGTGGGTGTGTCCAGTTTACACCTGTGCAAATATGTGTGTGTTTAGCAATGTAATGAAACTTCCAAACAGTGCCCTGTTGTTATTCCCCCACACACCAATAGCCCCTCCTTTAAATTTTTTTATCTTATTTGACTAGACAAGACAGTTAAGAACAAATTCTTATTTACAATGACGGCCTACACCGGCCTAAACCCGGATGACGCTGGGCCAATTGTGTGCCGCCCTATGGGACTCCCAATCACGGACAGATGTGATAGAGTCTGGTTTCGAACCAAAGACGGTAGTGACACCTTTTGCACTGAAATGCAGTGCCTTAGACCGCTGCACCACTCAGGAGCAGAGTCTGGACACTGAGCGGGACTGATGACAGTGACTGACTGACTGACTTCCATAAAACCCATGGCCTGCCCAGAAACAACCCCTAGTGCCTACTGCCCAGAAACAACCTCTAGCCCCTACTGTCCAGAAACAACCCCTAGTCCCTACTGTCCAGAAACAACCCCTAGTCCCTACTGTCCAGAAACAACCCCTAGTCCCTACTGTCCAGAAACAACCCCTAGTGCCTACTGCCCAGAAACAACCTCTAGCCCCTACTGTCCAGAAACAACCTCTAGCCCCTACTGTCCAGAAACAACCTCTAGCCCCTACTGTCCAGAAACAACCCCTAGTCCCTACTGTCCAGAAACAACCTCTAGCCCCTACTGTCCAGAAACAACCTCTAGTCCCTACTGTCCAGAAACAACCTCTAGCCCCTACTACCCAGAAACAACCCCTAGTCCCTACTGTCCAGAAACAACCCCTAGTCCCTACTGTCCAGGAACAACCCCTAGTCCCTACTGTCCAGAAACAACCTCTAGCCCCTACTGTCTAGAAACAACCTCTAGCCCCTACTGTCCAGAAACAACCCCTAGTCCCTACTGCCCAGAAACAACCTCTAGTCCCTACTGCCCAGACACAACCCCTAGTCTCTACTGTCTAGAAACAACCTCTAGTCCCTACTGTCCAGAAACAACCCCTAGTCCCTACTGTCCAGAAACAACCCCTAGTCCCTACTGTCCAGAAACAACCCCTAGTCTCTACTGTCTAGAAACAACCTCTAGTCCATACTGTCCAGAAACAAACCCTAGTCCCTACTGTCCAGAAACAACCCCTAGCCCCTACTGTCCAGAAACAACCCCTAGCACCTACTGTCCAGAAACAACCCCTAGCCCCTACTGTCCAGGAACAACCTCTAGTCCCTACTGTCCAGAAACAACCCCTAGTCCCTACTGTCCAGAAACAACCCCTAGCCCCTACTGTCCAGAAACAACCCCTAGTCCCTACTGTCCAGAAACAACCCCTAGCCCCTACTGTCCAGGAACAACCCCTAGTCCCTACTGTCCAGAAACAACCCCTAGCCCCTACTGTCCAGAAACAACCCCTAGCCCCTACTACCCAGAAACAACCCCTAGCCCAAACTACCCAGAACCAACCTCTAGTCCCTACTGCCCAGACACAATCCCTAGCCCCTACTGCCTATAAACAACCCCTAGTCCCTACTGTCCAGAAACAACCCCTAGTCCCCACTGTCCAGAAACAACCCCTAGCCCCTACTGTCCAGAAACAACCCCTAGCCCCTACTGTCCAGAAACAACCCCTAGTCCCTACTGTCCAGAAACAACCCCTAGCCCCTACTGTCCAGAAACAACCCCTAGCCCCTACTGTCCAGAAACAACCCCTAGTCCCTACTGTCCAGAAACAACCCCTAGTCCCTACTGTCCAGAAACAACCCCTAGCCCCTACTGTCCAGAAACCACCCCTAGCCCATACTGTCTAGAAACAACCTCTAGCCCCTACTGTCCAGAAACAACCTCTAGTCCCTACTGTCCAGAAACAACCTCTAGCCCCTACTGTCCAGAAACAACCTCTAGTCCCTACTGTCCAGAAACAGCCCCTAGCCCCTACTGTCCAGAAACAACCCCTAGTCCCTACTGCCCAGAAACAACCCCTAGTCCCTACTGCCCAGAAACAACCCCTAGTCCCTACTGTCCAGAAACAAACCCCTAGCCCCTACTGTCCAGAAACAACCCCTAGTCCCTACTGCCCAGAAACAACCCCTAGCCCCTACTGTCCAGAAACAACCCCTAGTCCCTACTGCCCAGAAACAACCCCCAGTCCCTACTGTCCAGAAACAACCCCTGCCCCTACTGTCTAGAAACAACCTCCAGTCCCTACTGCCCAGAAACAACCCCTAGCCACTACTGTCTAGAAACAACCCCTAGTCCCTACTGTCCAGAATCAACCTCTAGTCACTATTGTCCAGAAACAACCCCTAGTCCCTACTGTCCAGAAACAACCCCTAGTCCCTACTGTCCAGAAATAACCCATAGTCCCTACTGTCTAGAAACAACCCCTAGCCCCTACTGTCCAGAATCAACCTCTAGTCACTATTGTCCAGAAACAACCCCTAGTCCCTACTGTCCAGAAACAACCCCTAGTCCCTACTGTCCAGAAATAACCCATAGTCCCTACTGTCTAGAAACAACCCCTAGTCCCTACTGTCCAGAAACAACATCTAGTCCCTACTGTCCAGAAACAACCCCTAGTCCCTACTGTCCAGAAACAACATCTAGTCCCTACTGTCCAGAAACAACCCCTAGTCCATACTGTCCAGGAACAACCCCTAGCCACTACTGTCCAGAAACAACCCCTAGCCCCTACTGTCCAGAAACAACCCCTAGTCCCTACTGTCCAGAAACAACCCCTAGTCCCTACAGTCCAGAAACAACCCCTAGCCCCTACTGTCCAGAAACAACCCCTAGTCCCTACTGTCCAGAAACAACACCTAGCCCCTACTGTCCAGAAACAACCCCTAGCCCCTACTGTCCAGAAACAACCCCTAGCCCCTACTGTCCAGAAACAACCCCTAGTCCCTACTGTCCAGAAACAACCCCTAGTCCCTACTGTCCAGAAACAACCCCTAGTCCAGACTGTCCAGAAACAACATCTGGCCCTACTGTCCAGAAACAACCCATAGTCCCTACTGTCCAGAAACAACCCCTAGTCCCTACTGTCCAGAAACAACCCCTAGTCCCTACTGTCCAGAAACAACCCATAGTCCCTACTGTCCAGAAACAACCCCTAGTCCCTACTGCCCAGAAACAACCCCTAGCCCCTACTGCCCAGAAACAACCCCTAGTCCCTACTGTCCAGAAACAACCACTAGTCCCTGCTGTCCAGAAACAACCCCTAGTCCCTATTGTCCAGAAACAACCCCTAGTCCCTACTGCCCAGAAACAACCCATAGTCAAAACTGTCCAGAAACAACCTCTAGCCCCTACTGTCTAGAAACAACCCCTAGCACCTACTGTCCAGAACCACCCCTAGTCCCTACTGCCCAGAAACAACCCCTAGTCCCTACTGTCCAGAAACAACCCCTAGTCCCTACTGTCTAGAAAAAAAACCTAGTCCCTACTGCCCAGAAACAACCCCTAGTCCATACTGTCCAGAAACAACCCCTAGTCCCTACTGTCTAGAAACAACCCCTAGTCCCTACTGCCCAGAAACAACCCCTAGTCCCTACTGCCCAGAAACAACCCCTAGCCCCTAATGTCTAGAAACAACCCCTAGTCCCTACTGTCCAGAAACAACCCCTAGTCCCTACTGTCCAGAAACAACCCCTAGTCCCTACTGCCCAGAAACAACCCCTAGTCCCTACTGTCCAGAAACAACATCTGGCCCTACTGTCCAGAAACAACCCATATTCCCTCTGTCCAGAAACAACCCCTAGCCCCTACTGTCCAGAAACAACCCCTAGTCCCTACTGTCCAGAAACAACCCCTAGTCCCTAATGTCCAGAAACAACCCCTAGCCCCTACTGTCCAGAAACAACCTCTACTGTCCAGAAACAACCTCTAGCCCCTACTGTCCAGAAACAACCCCTAGTCCCTACTGCCCAGAAACAACCCCTAGTCCCTACTGTCCAGAAACAACCCCTAGCCCCTACTGTCCAGAAACAACCCCTAGTCCCTACTGCCCAGAAACAACCCCTAGCCCCTACTGTCCAGAAACAACCCCTAGTCCCTACTGCCCAGAAACAACCCCTAGTCCCTACTGACCAGAAACAACCCCTAGTCCCTACTGTCCAGAAACAACCTCTAGCCCCTACTGTCCAGAAACAACCCCTAGTCCCTACTGTCCAGAAACAACCTCTAGTCCCTACTGTCCAGAAACCACCCCTAGCCCATACTGTCCAGAAACAACCCCTAGTCCCTACTGCCCAGAAACAACCCCTAGCCCCTACTGTCCAGAAACAACCTCTAGCCCCTACTGTCTAGAAACAACCCCTAGCCCCTACTGTCCAGAAACAACCCCTAGTCCCTACTGCCCAGAAACAACCCCTAGTCCCTACTGCCCAGAAACAACCCCTAGCCCCTACTGTCCAGAAACAACCCCTAGTCCCTACTGTCCAGAAACAACCCCTAGTCCCTACTGTCCAGAAACAACCCCTAGTCCCTACTGCCCAGAAACAACCCCTAGTCCCTACTGTCCAGAAACAACATCTGGCCCTACTGTCCAGAAACAACCCCTATTCCCTCTGTCCAGAAACAACCCCTAGCCCCTACTGTCCAGAAACAACCCCTAGTCCCTACTGTCCAGAAACAACCCCTAGTCCCTACTGTCCAGAAACAACCCCTAGCCCCTACTGTCCAGAAACAACCTCTACTGTCCAGAAACAACCTCTAGCCCCTACTGTCCAGAAACAACCCCTAGTCCCTACTGCCCAGAAACAACCCCTAGTCCCTACTGTCCAGAAACAACCCCTAGTCCCTACTGTCCAGAAACAACCCCTAGTCCCCACTGTCCAGAAACAACCCCTAGTCCATACTGTCCAGAAACAACCTCTAGCCCCTACTGTCCAGAAACAACCCCTAGTCCATACTGTCCAGAAACAACCCCTAGTCCCTAATGTCCAGAAACAACCCCTAGTTCCTACTGTCCAGAAACAACCCCTAGTCCCTACTGTCCAGAAACAACCCCTAGTCCCTACTGTCCAGAAACAACCCCTAGCCCCTACTGTCCAGAAACAACCCCTAGTCCCTACTGCCCAGAAACAACCCCTAGTCCCTACTGTCCAGAAACAACCCCTAGCCCCTACTGCCCAGAAACAACCCCTAGCCCCTACTGTGCAGAAACAACCTCTAGCCCCTACTGTCCAGAAACAACCCCTAGTCCCTACTGTCCAGAAACAACCCCTAGTCCCTACTGTCCAGAAACAACCCCTAGTCCCTACTGTCCAGAAACAACCCCTAGTCCCTACTGCCCAGAAACAACCCCTAGTCCCTACTGCCCAGAAACAACCCCTAGTCCCTACTGTCCAGAAACAAACCCCTAGCCCCTACTGTCTAGAAACAACCCCTAGTCCCTACTGTCCAGAAACAACCCCTAGTCCCTACTGTCCAGAAACAACCCCTAGCCCCTACTGTCCAGAAACAACCTCTAGCCCCTACTACCCAGAAACAACCCCTAGCCCAAACTACCCAGAACCAACCTCTAGTCCCTACTGTCCAGAAACAACCCCTTGTCCCTACTGTCCAGAAACAACCCCTAGTCCCTACTGTCCAGAAACAACCCCTAGTCCCTACTGTCCAGAAACAACCCCTAGTCCCTACTGTCCAGAAACAACCCCTAGTCCCTACTGTCCAGAAACAACCTCTAGCCCCTACTGTCTAGAAACAACCCCTAGTCCCTACTGTCCAGAAACAACCCCTAGTCCCTACTGTCTAGAAACAACCCCTAGTCCCTACTGTCCAGAAACAACCCCTAGTCCCTACTGTCCAGAAACAACCCCTAGTCCATACTGTCCAGAAACAACCCCTAGTCCCTACTGTCTAGAAACAACCCCTAGTCCCTACTGTCCAGAAACAACCCCTAGTCCCTACTGTCCAGAAACAACCCCTAGTCCCTACTGTCCAGAAACAACCTCTAGCCCCTACTGTCTAGAAACAACCCCTTGTCCCTACTGTCCAGAAACAACCCCTAGTCCCTACTGTCCAGAAACAACCCCTAGTCCCTACTGTCTAGAAACAACCCCTAGTCCCTACTGTCCAGAAACAACCCCTAGTCCCTACTGTCCAGAAACAACCCCTAGTCCCTACTGTCCAGAAACAACCCCTAGTCCCTACTGTCCAGAAACAACCCCTAGCCCCTACTGTCCAGAAACAACCCCTAGTCCCTACTGTCCAGAAACAACCCCTAGCCCCTACTGTCCAGAAACAACCCCTAGTCCCTACTGTCCAGAAACAACCCCTAGCCCCTACTGTCCAGAAACAACCTCTAGTCCCTACTGCCCAGAAACAACCTCTAGTCCCTACTGCCCAGAAACAACCCCTAGCCCCTACTGTCCAGACACAACCCCTAGTCCATACTGTCCAGAAACAACCTCTAGTCCCTACTGTCCAGAAACAACCCCTAGTCCCTACTGTCCAGAAACAACCCCTAGCCCCTACTGTCCAGAAACAACCCCTAGCCCCTACTGTCCAGAAACAACCCCTAGTCCCTACTGCCCAGAAACAACCCCTAGTCCCTACTGTCCAGAAACAACCCCTAGCCCCTACTGTCCAGAAACAACCTCTAGTCCCTACTGCCCAGAAACAACCCCTAGTCCCTACTGTCCAGACACAACCCCTAGCCCCTACTGTCTAGAAACAACCTCTAGTCCCTACTGTCCAGAAACAACCCCTAGCCCCTACTGTCCAGAAACAACCTCTAGTCCCTACTGCCCAGAAACAACCTCTAGTCCCTACTGCCCAGAAACAACCCCTAGCCCCTACTGTCCAGACACAACCCCTAGTCCATACTGTCCAGAAACAACCTCTAGTCCCTACTGTCCAGAAACAACCCCTAGTCCCTACTGTCCAGAAACAACCCCTAGCCCCTACTGTCCAGAAACAACCTCTAGTCCCTACTGTCCAGAAACAACCCCTAGTCCCTACTGTCCAGAGTCTAGACACTTGTGGAGATCTGAGAGGGATTGATGGGTGGTGACATGGTGAAAGATCCATCTCACCCTCTGATAGGCTTTGTGGATTTTTGGCGGTATTGATCACACCTGTCCAATCCTCTCAGATCTCAACAAGTGTCTAGGGATAGAGTCTAAGGGTTAGGGGTCAAGGAATAGAGTCTAGGGGTTAGGGGTCTAGTGATAGAGTCTAGGGGTTAGGGGTCTAGGGATAGAGTCTAGGGGTTATTTCTGTACACGCCATGGGTTTTACGGTAGCTCAGTCAGTCTGGTACTGTCAGAAAATCGTAATAGCTGTCAAATACTTGCTTCCTCTGTTCTTGGGAGAATCTTAATTGCATTTCCTTGATTCGTTGCATCCTCTCTCCCCTCTCACCTTCTTAACCAATGGGGTTTGAGAAGGAGGCGAGAAGATGTGAGGAAAGAAGGAAATGCAACTGAGATTCTCCCAGTATTTCCTACATTCCTCCACCGTCCTCTCAAAGCACATTGGGGGAGAGGAGGGAAGGTTCCTACCCTCAGGCTGCAATACACTTTCAAGGAGATTAGTGGAGGAAACAAGGACAGAGGAAGCAAGAATGTGATTTTCTTTCCCAAACACACGCACATGTGATAAGATGGTAAAAATTTGGTAAAACTGGTTTAAGTTTGCCTGCATTGAAGGAGCAAGGAGCGTCACTTCTGGGTGAGCATTTTCTTCTTTGCTTATGGCCTTATAGAGTTGGTTGAGTGTGATCTTAATGCCAGCATCGGTCTGTGGTGTTAAATAGACAGCTATGAATAATATAGATGAGAACTCTCTTGGTAGATAGTGTGGTCTACAGCTTATCATAAGGTACTCTACCTCAGGCGAGCAATACCTCAAGACTTTTTTATTATTAGACATTGTGCACCAGCTGTTATTGACAAATAGACACACACCCCCACCCCTCGTCTTACCAGACGTAGCTTCTCTGTTCTGCCGGTGCACGGAAAATCCCTCCAGCTCTATATTATCCGTGTCGTCGTTCAGCCACGACTCGGTGAAACATAAGATATTACAGTTTTTAATGTCCCGTTGGTAGGATAATTGTAATCGTAAATCATCATTTATATTTTACAGTGATTACATGTTAGCAAGTAGAATTGATAGCAGTGGGAGTTTACTCGCTCAGCTACGGATTCTCAAAAAGGCAGCCTGATCTGCTTCCTCTTTTCTTCATGCGAATGACGTGGATCTGGGCCTGTTTCCAGGAGAGCAGTATATCTTTCTCGTCGGACTCATTAAAGGACTTGTTATTAAAGGAAAAAGCTTCTTCCAGTTCGTGGTGAGTAATCGCAGTTCTGATGTCCAGAAGTTATTTTTGGTCATAAGAGACGGTAGCAGCAACATTATGTACAAAACAAGTTAAAAAATAAGTTAAAAACAAATAAAATAAATAAATAGCACAATTGTTTACAGGCATTAAAAACATCAGCCATCCTCTTTGCGCCATCTTATTTACTGTTTAGGCCAAGGTATGTATAGTTTTTTGTGGGCAACAGTGTCTAGATGGAATTTGTATTTGTGTTGTCCTGGCAACTGGACCTTTTTTGGAACACCATTATTTTGGTCTTACTGAGATTTACTGTTAGGGCCCAGGTCTGGCAGAATCGGTGCAGAAGATCTAGGTGCTGTTGTAGGCCCTCCTTGGTTGGGGACAGATCTAGGTGCTGCTGTAGGCCCTCCTTGGTTGGGGACAGATCTAGGTAAAGATAATGCATAGGATTTTCCCAAGGTTGCTGTTGACGCATATCCCACGGTAGTTATTGGGGTCAAATCTGTCTCCACTTTTGTGGATTGGGGTGATCAGTCCTTGTTTCCAAATTTTGGGGAAGATGCCAGAGCTGAGGATGATGTTAAAGAGTTTTAGTTTAGCCAATTGGAATTTGTGGTCTGTATATTTGATCATTTCATTGAGGATTCCATCAACACCACAGGCCTTTCTGGGTTGGAGAGTTTTTATTTTGTCCTGTAGTTCATTTAAGGTAATTGGAGAATCCAGTGGGTTCTGGTAGTCTGTAATAGTTGATTCTAAGATTTGTATTTGATCATGTTTATGTTTTTGCTGTTTGTTCTTTGTTCTTTGTTATAAAGCCAAAAAGATTAGAGAAGTGGTTTACCCATACATCTCCATTTTGGATAGGTAACTCTTCACGTTGTTGTTTGTTTAGTGATTTTCCCGGAAGTGGTTAGAGTCTATGGATTCTTTAATTACATTGAGCTGATTTCTGACGTGCTGTTCCTTCTTTTTCCGTAGTGTATTTCTGTATTGTTTTAGTGATTCACCATAGTGAAGGCGTAGACTCAGGTTTTCTGGGTCTCTATGTTTTTTGTTGAATAGGTTTCTCAATTTCTTTCTTAGGTTTTTGCATTCTTCATCAAACCATTTGTCACTGTTGTTCATTTTCTTCGGTTTTATGTTTGACATTTTTAGATTTGGTAGGGAAGCTGAGAGGTCAAATATACTGTTAAGATTTTCTACTGCCAAGTTTACACCTTCACTATTACAGTGGAACATTTTGTCCAGGAAGTTGTCTAAAAGGGATTGAATTTGTTGTTGCATAATTGTTTTTTGGTCGGTTTCCAAACTGCATTTCTTCCATCTATAGCATTTCGTAATATTACTCAGTTCCTTTGGCTTTGATGCCTCATGATTGAGTATTGCTCTGTTCAAGTAGACTGTGATTTTGCTGTGATCTGATAGGGGTGTCAGTGGGCTGACTGTGAACGCTCTGAGAGACTCTGGGTTGAGGTCAGTGATAACGTAGTCTACAGTACTATTGCTAAGAGATGAGCTATAGGTGTACCTACCATAGGAGTCCCCTCGAAGCCTACCATTGACTATATACATACCCAGCATGCAACAGAGCTGCAGGAGTTGTGACCCGTTTTTGTTGGTTATGTTGTCCTAGTTGTGCCTAGGGGGGCATATTGTATTGTAATGTTTTATAATTGTTTAAACTGCCTTAATTTTGCTGGACCGCAGTATGAATAGCTGCTGCTTTGGCAGAAAGTAACGGGGAACCATAATAAATACAAATACAAATATGAGGGAGGGAAAGCTGTCACCTCTCTCTCTCTCTCTCTCTCTCTCTCTCTCTCTCTCTCTCTCAGACTACCCACCACCCAACTCTCTCCCTATTCCTCTCTCTCGCTCTCTCTCTTAATCGGCAATCAGATTTGAGGTGATCGTCATGGTTGCTCATCCTCCCCCTTCCTCACCCATCCTACCCTCTCATATCTTCCTCCTCTCAGTCTCCCCATACCCTCTTTTCCTACACCTCCCCCTCTCCTCCCACATGTCCCTCCCTTCCACCCCTCCCTTACTCCAGTGTGATTAAGAGACACCATGCCCCGGGTGGCACATCATCTATCCGTCTGGGACATTAATATACCAGGGAGATGGGTCATATATATATATATATTTTCAGTTTTCAGTTTTCCCTCCCCACTCAGACCACTCACAGACAGTTTTAGCAAAATTCTTGATAAGAAATGAGTCTTTGCTAAGAAGCATTTTTTTCTAAGCACGCATATATATATATGTGTGTGTGTGTGTGTGTGTGTGTGTGTGTGTGTGTGTGTGTGTGTGTGTGTGTGTGTGTGTGTGTGTGTGTGTGTGTGTGTGTGTGTGTGTGTGTGTGTGTGTGTGTGTGTGCGTGCTTAGAAAAAAATGCTTCTTAGCAAAGACTCATTTCTTATCAAGAATTTTGCTAAAACTGTCTGTGAGTGGTCTGAGTGGGGAGGGAAAACTGAAAACTAGCTGTTATTGGCTGAGAGGTTTGGAACTCTCTTTCTTATTGGTCAATTAACTAATTTACTACCTGGTGATGTCACCAGGCAGGTGAAAACGTCATCATAAATTTCAAACTGCTGTCACACTAAAAGTGCATTCTTATAATTATTCCAACTTTATAGTGTGGATATATATATATATATGTATATATATAAAAAACCCAGGGAAATCACGTTTTAGCCTGTAAATCAAATCAAATCAAATGTTATTTGTCACATGCAGATGTTAATGCAAGTGTAGCGAAATGCTTGTGCTTCTAGTTCCGACAATGCAGTAATAACCAACAAGTAATCTAACCTAACAATTCCACAACTACTACCTTATACACACAAGTGTAAAGGGATAAAGAATATGAATAAGTGATGGTACAGAACGGCATAGGCAAGATGCAGTAGATGGTATCGAGTACAGTATATACATAGGAGATCAGTAGTGTAGGGTATGTAAACATAAAAGTGGCATAGTTTAAAGTGGCTAATGATACATGTATTACATAAAGATGGCAAGATGCAGTAGATGATATAGAGGACAGTATATACATATACATTATATTAAGTGGCACTGTTTAAAGTGGCTAGTTATACATTTTTGATCAATTCCCATCAATTTCCATTATTAAAGTGAGCTGGAGTTGAGTCAGTATGTTGGCAGCAGCCACTCAATTTTAGTGGTGGCTATTTAACAGTCTGATGGCCTTGAGATAGAAGCTGTTTTTTCAGTCTCTCGGTCCTTGCTTTAATGCACCTGTACTGACCTCCCCTTCTGGATGATAGCGGGGTGAACAGGCAGTGGCTCGGGTGGTTGTTGTCCTTGATGATCTTTATGGCCTTCCTGTAACATCGGGTGGTGTAGGTGTCCTGGAGGGCAGGTAGTTTGCCCCCGGTGATACGTTGTGCAGACCGCCCCACCCTCTGGAGAGCCTTACGGTTGTGGGCGGAGCAGTTGCCGTACCAGGCGGTGATACAGCCCGACAGGATGCTCTCGATTGTGCATCTGTAAAAGTTTGTGAGTGCTTTTGGTGACAAGCCAAATTTCTTCAGCCTCCTGAGGTTGAAGAGGCGCTGCTGCCGTCTGGGCCTGCAGCCTTGCGAGGGTTAACACGTTTAAATGTTTTACTCGTGTCAGCTGCAGGGAAGGAGAGTCCGCAGGTTTTGATAGCGGTGTCAGTGGCACTGTATTGTCCTCAAAGCGAGCAAAGAAGTTATTTAGTCTGTCTGGGAGCAAGACATCCTGGTCCGCGACGGGGCTGGTTTTCTTTTTGTAATCCGTGATTGACTGTAGACCCTGCCACATACCTCTTGTGTCTGAGCCGTTGAATTGTGACTCTACTTTGTCTCTATACTGACGCTTAGCTTGTTTGATTGCCTTGCGGAGGGAATAGCTACACTGTTTGTATTCGGTCATGTTTCCGGTGTACTGGGACTTTAAGGGCAACTTCCACCCATAGTTTGACTCATCATCTCTCTCATCACTAGAGCAAATGTGAAACCGTGACCCTTGAAGGAGAGGTCAAGGAGAGACATTTACCGTAATACCTTTGATGCTATTACTTTTACCGTAATACCACTAATACCATTAAAGCAGTACTGAGATATCAGGGGGGTAAAGGTGGATAGAATTATTATAAACAACAGGCCAACTTCCTACTCAAACATAAACATGAACTTCATTTACGAGAACTACCAATATTGGTTCATTTTAATGTGTTCTAATTGTCAGTGAGAAGAGGAGAGGAAGAGAGAGGGAGGAGGAGTGAGAAGAGGAGCTGGAGGAAAGGGATGAGAAGAGGAGCTGGAGGAAAGGGATGAGAAGAGGAGCTGGAGGAAAGGGATGAGAAGAGGAGCTGGAGGAAAGGGATGAGAAGATGAGCTGGAGGAAAGGGATGAGAAGAGGCCAGGGAGGAAAGGGATGAGAAGAGGAGCTGGAGGAAAGGGATGAGAAGAGGCCAGGGAGGAAAGGGATGAGAAGAGGAGCTGGAGGAAAGGGATGAGAAGAGGAGCTGGAGGAAAGGGATGAGAAGAGGCGAGTGAGGAAAGGGATGAGAAGAGGAGCTGGAGGAAAGGGATGAGAAGAGGAGCTGGAGGAAAGGGATGAGAAGACGAGCTGGAGGAAAGGTTTGAGAAGAGGAGCTGGAGGAAAGGGATGAGAAGAGGCCAGGGAGGAAAGGGATGAGAAGAGGAGCTGGAGGAAAGGGATGAGAAGAGGAGCTGGAGGAAAGGGATGAGAAGAGGCGAGTGAGGAAAGGGATGAGAAGAGGAGCTGGAGGAAAGGGATGAGAAGAGGCGAGTGAGGAAAGGGATGAGAAGAGGAGCTGGAGGAAAGGGATGAGAAGAGGAGCTGGAGGAAAGGGATGAGAAGAGGAGCTAGAGGAAAGGGATGAGAAGAGGAGCTGGAGGAAAGGGATGAGAAGAGGCCAGGGAGGAAAGAGATGAGAAGAGGAGCTGGAGGAAAGGGATGAGAAGAGGCCAGGGAGGAAAGAGATGAGAAGAGGAGCTGGAGGAAAGGGATGAGAAGAGGAGCTAGAGGAAAGGGATGAGAAGAGGAGCTGGAGGAAAGGGATGAGAAGAGGAGCTGGAGGAAAGGGATGAGAAGAGGAGCTGGAGGAAAGGGATGAGAAGACGAGCTGGAGGAAAGGTTTGAGAAGAGGAGCTGGAGGAAAGGGATGAGAAGAGGCGAGTGAGGAAAGGGATGAGAAGAGGAGCTAGAGGAAAGGGATGAGAAGAGGAGCTGGAGGAAAGGGATGAGAAGAGGCCAGGGAGGAAAGAGAGAGACGCATGCTGAACGCAGTACTAGAGAGAGCTCTTTTTTTAAAATTAAGTTTCTGGGAAAAAAAATATTGACAAAATGTTTTGTTTACTAGCCTACCTGTTTAATTTTGATCCCACAGTGCAGTTAGCTTCGGTTTCTTGTACACTACTATTTGTCCCAGGATACTGCCAAACACAAACATTTGAACAGCTGCTACTTGGAAAAGCAGCTAGCCTAGCTGCTACAGTAGGTATCAAGATAGCCTAGCTGCTACAGTAGTTATCAAGCTAGCCTAGCTGCTACAGTAGTTATCAAGATAGCCTAGCTGCTACAGTAGTTATCAAGCTAGCCTAGCTGCTACAGTAGTTATCAAGCTAGCCTAGCTGCTACAGTAGTTATCAAGCTAGCCTGGTTTCCGACAGTTTGAACACAGCCCGTGAAGCGTTTAGCCCTTGTGGCTGGGACCGCGGAGAGTCCCGGGCTTGTGGCTGTTTAAATCCCTGTTTTTTGTTGCTATTTCCATTGGCCCTGTGCTGTGCTGGCTAAAATTGCTGTGCTAGCTGGAATTGCTGTGCTTGCTGGAGTACCAGCATTAGCCTTAGTTGCAACCATCATGCTACCCAAAGTTAAAGGAAGTTGGAGTAATGGAGAGGACAGTGTTTCGGTATCACAGGTGCATGATCTTTTAATTCAACAACGAGATGCTTTCAAGCAATTGTTACAGTAACAAAATAATAGATTAAAACGTTTTTGTCCAAACACTGGTGGACTCAAATAACAAAAGAATGGATGATCTTACCAGAGAGGTCCAAGACATTAAAAACAGTTTGCAGTTCTCCCAGGGAGAGGTGGATGTCCTTAAAGAGACTTACAGCAAGGTGACAACAAACTGTAAGTCCACTGTCTGTGAATCACTATTACAGATGACTGGATAAACAGACCAGAGGGACAATCCAGGATGAAAATCATTGTTGTGGATGGCATACCAGAATCTCCACATGAGACCTGGATGGAGTCTAAGGAGATTGTGAGGAAAATGATCAGTGAAAAGCTTGAGATAGATCATAGGAAGATTGAGGTGGAGCCACACCCACAGGTCTGTAACACCTGTACAGTGCCCAGGTAACAGACCCGATAGTAGTCAAGTTCCTAAGGTACATGATGGCTGTTCTGCAGAACTTGAGAGGAACCAACATCTACCTCTAATGAGAACTGAGGGGGAAAGAACTTATCCCAGCTATGTAAGCTACCAGAGAGCATGGGGACCTTGCTTACATCCAATACGACAAGCTCATTGTTCAACCAAAAAGCCTTGGAGGATAAAGCCAAGCTTCCTGGTCAATATTTTAACACACACACACACACACACACACACACACACACACACACACACACACACACACACACACACACACACACAGCTCCTGATTTACTGACTATTAGCTAAGCAATATTTCAATTTTTTTTATATTATATTCTTATTTTATTCTCCCAATATTATATCTCTGATAAGCTACCCAGGAAAAAGGCCCAATATTTATATATGTAGCCTTAGAAATACATTTGATGAAATCAACAACTTGCTAACATCGGATAACATTCATATACTGGCCGTCTCTGAAACTCACTTAGATAGATACTTTGATGATACAGCAGTAGCAATACAAGGATATAACATCTACAGAAAAGACACGGGATGGAGGTGTTGCAGTATATGTGCAGTATATGTGCAGTATATGTGCAGTATATGTTCAGTATATGTTCAGAGCCATATTTCCTGTAAAAAGGATCTCATGTGAAATGTTTTTAAGTGTTGTGGTTGCAGGTTCAACTGCCTCATCTAAAGTTGTTGTGAAGATGGGTATGTCTGTTATACAAAATACGTTCTGCGTTTTTGACACAAAAATGAACAGTACTAGTTGTTGTTCAGGCTGTGGTCCCGTCTTGATTACTGTCCGGTAATATGGTCAAGAGAAGGTAAATAAAGACCTAGCAAAACTGCAGCTCAGAACAGAGCAGGAAGCCTTTCCCCTTACTTTTTATGGCTGCAGGGGCAGTATTGAGTAGCTCTGATTAAAGGTGCCCATTTCAAACGGCCTCGTACTCAATTCTTGCTCGTACAATATGCATATTATTATTACTATTGGATAGAAAACACTCTCTAGTTTCTAAAACCGTTTGAATTATATCTGTGAGTCAAACAGAACTCATTTGGCACAAACTTCCTGACCAGGAAGTGGAAAGTCTGAAATCGAGGCTCTGTTCTTCTTCCTGCCTATACATGGGCATGATACGTAAGAGTCTACGTGCACTTCATAGACCTTCCCCTGGATGTCAAGAGGCTGTGAGAGAAGACATTTAGTGTTTATCTTGGTCTGAATTGGAATACAAGCTCTTTGTATGACGTGTCCCTCATTTCCGGTACTCTTGGGAGCGCGAGGTGGACAGTGGGATTGCCTTCTGTTTAGCTGCCGTTATGGACGACTACTATCTCCGGCTCTGATTTTATTTGATACATGTGACCATATCATCGTAAAGTATGTTTTTTCAATATAGTTTAATCAGATTATTGAAATTTTTTCGGGAGTTTTGCCGTGTTCCGTTCTCTGACTTTGTTGACGATGGAGAGATCCGTGCCACTTGGCTAGTGCGCGTGCTAAATGAAGAGGGAAAGTTGCCGTTCTAAATCCAAACAACGACTGTTCTGGACAAAGGACACCTTGTCCAACATTCTGATGGAAGATCAGCAAAAGTAAGAAACATTTTATGATGCTATTTCATATATCTGTCGTAGATGTGAACTAGTCGTCGGCGCCCAAGTGTTTCTGGCTATTGTGCTAAGCTAATATAACGCTACATTTTGTTTTCGCTGTAAAACACTTAATAAATCGGAAATATTGGCTGGAATCACAAGATGCCTGTCTTTCATTTGCTGTACACTATGTATTTTTCAGAAATGTTTTATGATGAGTAATTAGGTATTTGACGTTGGTGTCTGTAAGTTTTATGGCTGCTTTCGGTGCAATTTCTGATTGTAGCTGCAATGTAAACTATGATTTATACCTGAAATATGCACATTTTTCTAACAAAACCTATCCTATACAATAAATATGTTATCAGACTGTCATCTGATGAGGTTTTTTCTTGGTTAGTGGCTATCAATATCTTTATTTGGCCGAATTGGTGATAGCTACTGGTGGAGAGAAAAAATGGTGGACAAAGAAAAATGGTGTCTTTTGCTAACGTGGTTAGCTAATAGATTTACATATTTTGTCTTCCCTGTAAAACATTTTAAAAATCAGAAATGGTGGCTTTATTCACAAGATCTGTATCTTTCATTTGGTGTCTTGGACTTGTGATTTAATGATATTTAGATGCTACTATTTAATTGTGACGCTATGCTAGCGATGCTAATCAGTGTGGGGGGGGTGGGGGGTGATCCCGGATCCGGGGTTGAGAGGCGTGAAAAGTTAAAGGGGTATCAACCAGATTCCTTTTACAATGGCTTCCTCAGGCTGTGACCAGGCTTTAGACATAGTTTCAGGCTTTTATTTTGAAAAAATGAGCGAGATGTTTCATAAGTAGTCAGGTGTCCTCTGAATGTTTCCTGCGCTCGAGATTGGCTCCCCATTTTCCTTTTCTCTCTTAAAGAATAGGTTATTAAGGTCCGGTTGAAATATTATCGATTATGTTTGTTAAAAACAACCTGAGGATTGATTATAAAAAACATTTGACATGTTTCTACGACCATTACGGATACTTTTTGGAATTTTCGTCTGCCCTTCAGGACCGGAACGAGCCTGTGGTTTTCTGAACATAACGCGCAAACCAAATGGCGGTTTTTGGTTATAAAACTAATCTTTATCAAACAAAAATAACATTTATTGTGTAACTGGGAGTCTCGTGAGTGCAAACATCCGAAGATCATCAAAGGTAAGCGATTAATTTCATTGCTTTTCTGACTTTCGTGACCAAGCTAATTTGCGGCTAGCTGTTCTTGCTGTTTTGTCTAGTGATTGATAAACTCACAAACGCTTGGATTGCTTTCGCTGTAAAGCATATTTTCAAAATCTGACACGATAGGTGGATTAACAACAAGCGAAGCTGTGTTTTGGTATATTTCACTTGTGATTTCATGATTATAAATATTTTTGGTATTTTTGGGGAATTTGGCGCTCTGCAATTCAGCGGTTGTTTAAGAAAATTATCCCGCAAAGGGATCCGTGCGTCAAGAAGTTAACAGGCAATTTAGCTGACAATTGGAAACGTTTCAAGCAGAGATTCTACATCTACCCAGCAGCCAGTGGTGCAGGAGGGAGATGATGACAAATTGAAAGCTTCCATATTTCTGCATATTATTGGAGAGGATGCATTGGACATTTACAATAGCTTTCAGCAAGACGAGGCTAACTTGACATTGACTGTGCTAATGGCTACATTCGAGGAGTACATTGTACCAAGCTAGAACGTCACGTTTGAGAGATACAAGTTTTTCTCTCATGATCAGAAACAAGGAGTCAGTTTGGACCAGTATTTGGCTGAGCTGAACACACTGAGCAAAACGTGTGAATATGAACATCTGAAAGACAGGATAGTCTGTGGCATACTTGATAATGGACTCAAGGAGAGATTGCTGCGTGAGCAAGATTTAACTTTGGATAAAGCAGTGAATATGTGTGGACCAGCTGAAACCACCAGAGCACAAGCTAAAGAGCTGTGCAGGGATGAGATGTCAGTCTCAGCAATAAAAAGAGAGGAGCACAACACACAACGCCTTACAAAACAAAAACAAGCGAAAGAGAGAAATCAAAACACTACATGTGGAAAATGTGGATTCATCCACAAGCCAAAAAATTGCCCTGCATATGGCAAATCATGTAACAACTGTGGGAAAAATAATAATTTCTCAAAATGCTGCAAAGCTGAGGCTACAAAGAAAAAGGTTCACACAGTCAAGGAGGAGATTGAAGAATTCTTTGTTGATTCTGTGGAAATATGCAATGCAGTAAAAGCTGAATGGATTGTGCCGTTGACTGTGAATTAAACTATATTACCATTCAAGCTTGATACTGGAGCGCAGGTAAACCTGTTGTCGCTGGATGCCTACAAAACACTGAAGGTGAAGAGCAATATACACCCGGTGAATGTTACTAGTTATACTGGGGAGAACGTACCAGTCAAAGGAAGCTGCATAGGAGCTATACAGAACAAAGGAAAGCAGTTCAGAGCACAGCTGCTGATTGGTGGAAAAGAGTGTACAGCCTATTCTAGGAATCAATGCATGTGAAAAGCTCAATTTGGTGATAAGAGTGTATGTAGTGACATCACAGACTGAAAATGACCAAGAATCGCTACTGGCTGAGTATGAGGATGTGTTTGAGGGTCTTGGATGTTTACCAGGAGAATCACTACTGGCTGAGTATGAGGGTGTGTTTGAGGGTCTTGGATGTTTACCAGGAGAATCACTACTGGCTGAGTATGAGGATGTGTTTGAGGGTCTTGGATGTTTACCAGGAGAACACTACTGGCTGAGTATGAGGGTGTGTTTGAGGGTCTTGGATGTTTACCAGGAGAACACAACATATGTATTGATGACAAAATTACTCCAGTTGTACATGCATGCAGACAAGTTCCATTTGCACTGAGGAAAAAGCTCAAAGAGGATCTTGGACACATTGAAAAGATGGACGTCATCACAAAAATGGATGAACCTACAGGCTGGGTAAGCTCACTGGTTATTGTGGTGAAAAAGTACGGCGATCTCAGGATATGTCTAGACCCGAGAGATCTCAACAAAGCAATCAAGAGAGAGCATTTCAAGTTGCCAACCAGAGAAGAGATAATGTCTCAGTTTGCTGGAGCAAAGTGGTTCAGTAAGCTTGATGCCTCATCAGGATTCTGGCAAAGGAAGCTAGACGATGCAAGCTCAAGGCTATGCACATTCAACACACCTGAGGGCAGGTACAGATTTCTTCGTCTACCATATGGGATTCTCTCAGCGCCAGAGGTCTACCACAAGACAATCCACATGATCTTCGAGCACATTCCTGGAATAAAGACCATGATGGATGACATCAGCACCTGGGGGTCCACAAAAGAAGGATACGACGCGAGAGTGAGGCAAAGTGCTGGACCTGACACGGAAAGTCAACCTAAAACTAAACAAAGACAAATGCGAATTTGGTGTTAAAACACTTACGTTCGTACTTTCAGAGGAAGGAGTAAAACCAGACCCTAGGAAAACATCAGCAATCAACAACATGGAGCGCCCGAAGAACAAGGACGACGTGAGACGCTTCATGGGAATGATCACCTACCTTGCAAAGTTCATACCTCAACTGTCAGCACAGTCCGCTTCACTCAGATGTCTTCAAGAACAGAAGAATGAATGGGAATGGTCCCATAAACAGGAAAACTGCTTCAAAAACCTGAAGAAGACAATCACAGAAGAGCCAGTGCTCAGGTTCTATGATCCAGAGAAAAGCACAAGGAGTTCTGCAGACGCGTCACAGTTTGGCCTGGGAGCAGTTCTTCTGCAACAGCATGACGACACATGGCAACCCGTCGCTTATGCGTCCAGAGCCTTGACAGGCGCAGAGACAAGGTACGCACAAATAGAGAAAGAACTACTGGCGAGCACATACGCTTGCGAAAGGTTTCACCAATACGTTTTACGGACGAGACTTCGAAGTAGAAACCGACCACAAACCATTGGTGTCAATCATGTCTAAGCCACTGAATGATTGTCCAAGGAGAATCCAGAGAATGTTGATCAGACTGCAAAAGTATGATGTGAAGATGATCTATACCCAGGGAAAGTTCATGTTCGCCGCCGACACTCTTTCTCGAGCAGTCGACAAGAAAGAGAGCTTTGACACACAGAAAAACACTGAGATTCAGGCCTACGTCGACATGATCGTAGCGTCACTTCCTGTGTCTTCTGAGAGAATGGAGCAGATCAAAAGAGAGACCGCAGCTGACCGAACAATGACAGAGTTGAAAGAAACAACACTGATAGGATGGCCCGCACAGAAAAACAACTGTCCAAGGAGAATACAGGATTACTGGATGTGCAGAGCAGAGCTCACCGTTGTGGATGACATAGTGTTCAAAGGCAACAAGATTGTCATTCCCATGACACTACGTAAAGAAATGCTACAGAAAATACACGAGGGCCACTTGGGTGAGGAACAAATGCAAACGACGAGCACGAGAAGTAATGTACTGGCCAAGAATGAACCAGGAAATCAGCCAGACCACTGCTTCATGTGAAGTGGGTTTGACCTACAGGCCAAAGCAGCAAGCAGAGCCGCTAATGCCTCATCCAGTACCCAACAGACCATACTACAAAGTAGGACTTGACCTTTTTGCCTGCAATGGCAAAAGTCACATTGTTTTTTTAACCGACTACTTCTCAAACTACCCTGAAGTAGCAACACTGCCAACTACCTCCGGCAAAGCTGTAATCACCTACCTGAAATCAGTCTATGCAAGACATGGGGTTGCCTCTGAACTGTACTCGGGACAATGGCCCGGATTTCTCAAGTTCCGAATTCCGATCGTTCGCTAACAACTGGGGATTCCGACACAACACCTCCAGCCCAATGGCTTAGCAGAGAGTTCAGTCAAAATTGTCAAATGTCTGATGACAAAAAGGCACACGATGGAAAGGAGGATTTCCTAAAAAATCTGATGATCTAGAGCAGCGCACCGCTGCAGAACAGACTTTCACCTGCACAAATGTTGATGGGACGTCGCATCAGAACCAACCTACCCATCCATGAGGACTTGCTAACACCCAGAAGTGCTCACAAAGTCAAACTCGCGAAGAAAAAACAGAAAGACAGACAAAAAACAGCGACACGACAAAAGTGCAAGACACTTACCTGAACTGAAATCTGGTAAGTGAACTTGAATTCTTCTCTCCCCCTTTTCATCAACTCATCCTTCTTCTTCTCTTCCTCCTTTTCATCAACTCATCCTTCTTATTCTCTTCCTCCTTTTCATCTACTCATCCTTCTTCTTCTCTTCCTCCTTTTCATCAACTCATCCTTCTTCTTCTCTTCCTCCTTTTCATCAACTCATCCTTCTTCTTCTCTTCCTCCTTTTCATCAACTCATCCTTCTTCTTCTCTTCTTTTCATCAACTCATCCTTCTTCTTCTCTTCCTCCTTTTCATCAACTCATCCTTCTTCTTCTCTTCCTCACTACAGGAACTTGAATGCAGCAAGGGTGTGTGCAGAGAGAAGTTGCACCGCGATCCTATGAGATCCAAACGGAGCATGGATCACAACTGAGACGAAACAGAGTGGATCTAAGGCTTCAGCCATTCAACTCAAGGGACTGAGGATCATCAGGAGGATACTGCTGAAGCGTCAAATCCCCTTAGCAATGGAAAATTCAGTCAGAACACCCTGACTGACAACGAACGCTGTCCAACCGTTTCAGAAAGCACTTCAGCAGAACCACCAAAAAGGACTGTCAGAGCCCTCGAAAGGATTATTGAGAATTGCTAAAAAAATATATTTAAAAAAAGGGGCACCTGGACTGAATGTTTTGTTTATGTGAAAAGAAATAGAGCCACAATAGAGAATTGTTGGCCAGAATATATTTAGTTGAACAAAAGAATAAGAATACATCAGAATATGTTTATTACCTCTTAAGTGATGAGAGCAATGTAAAAACATTTTTTACATAAATTGGGGGGGGGGGAAGAAATGTGTGTTATTGAAAATTGCATGTTATGCAGGTTGAGTTAACACATGTGACGTGTGTAGTTACATAGAAACGTAGTTTTCTTTCAAAGGAAGGAAGATGTTTTGTCCTGTGTTTATAACATTTAGACTACGTTACCCAGCAGGCTATGCGGGTGGCAGGTGGTTGAAGAATGCCTTGCATAGCTAAACAAGGAGTTTTCTAGCTGAAGTATATGTTCATTTTAAAGTAGTTAAACCTACTCCCCGGTTTGTCATTATACAATGAACTAACATAACATAACAGATCTAAGTCTGTGATTATATAATTTACAATTCTACTGCCAAGAAATGAGCTGGATGTTTACCTCCCAATAGAGTGACTATGTACAGACCCAGTGTTCCAGTCCCCTCATAGCCTTCCATTGACTATGTACTGTACAGACCCAGTGTTCCAGTCCCCTCATAGCCTTCCATTGACTATGTACTGTACAGACCCAGTGTTCCAGTCCCCTCATAGCCTTCCATTAACTATGTACTGTACAGACCCAGTGTTCCAGTCCCCTCTTAACCTTCAATTGATTAGCAGTCCACAGGGATTTAAAAAAAATCAAAGTTCTTCCTGGGGGATATGAGGTGAGAGGATTGCTGATGTTTGTAGGTATGTGTTTGTCTCCCTGTGTGTGGTCAGTGGTCAGCCTCCTTTTTGATTTTCAGCCAAATTAAGAATTCTCCTGTTTTGATTAGTTGTTTTGTGTGTGTTAGCTGTGTTTTGAACCAAATCAGCATTCCCCCTGAATCCCTCCCCTGGCTGACTCCTCTCAGTGTGGTGGATGGGACCACCATGTCCCTGCACCTTATTGGACAGCCAGTGAACTAATCTCCTCTACTCCACTTCTCCTGCAAAACAATAATATCTGAATTTTCGTTTTTTATACTAACATCTGTGTCCCTGCTCTTAAGACCAAGAGCAGAGGACTTCAGACCAGACCTTGAATATTCCATCACGAGACGGTGAAAGAGTTCAAATCCATAGATTTCAGGATTGCATTTCCAGTCTCTCCATGACACAAACACATGTACACCTGCCTTCAATCACACACCGGGTGGGTGGCTGTGGGCTGGTGGGACGTGCTATTTAGACAGGTCAATTTGCATGTCAGTTCTTAAGAATGAAAAGGCCAGAATCATGTCTGTCCGCTGGATGAACATAGACAAGGAAACCTTCACTCATAAAAAGCTTTCTAAGCCAATCGGCTGGATGGACAGAAAAGAGAGAGAGGAAGACAGTTAATAGAAGAAAGTAGAGATGAAAAGGGGGAAGAGAAGAAGGATGAGTAGATGAAAAAAAGAGAAGAAGAAGGATGAGTAGATGAAAAGGGGAGAGAAGAAGAAGGATGAGTAGATGAAAAAAAGAGAAGAAGAAGGATGAGTAGATGAAAAGGGGGAGAGAAGAAGAAGGATGAGTAGATGAAAAGGGGGAAGAGAAGAAGGATGAGTAGATGAAAAGGGGGAGAGAAGAAGAAGGATGAGTAGATGAAAAGGGGGAAGAGAAGAAGGATGAGTAGATGAAAAGGAGGAAGAGAAGAAGAAGGATGAGTAGATGAAAAGGGGGAAGAAAAGAAGGATGAGTAGATGAAAAGGAGGAAGAGAAGAAGAAGGATGAGTAGATGAAAAGGGGGAAGAGAAGAAGAAGGATGAGTAGATGAAAAGGGGGAGAGAAAAAGAAGAATGAGTTGATGAAAATGAGGAAGAGAAGAAGAAGGATGAGTAGAGGAAAAGGGGGAAGAGAAGAAGAAGGATGAGTAGATGAAAAGGGGAGAGAAGAAGAAGGATGAGTAGATGAAAATGGGGAAGAGAAGAAGAAGGATGTGTAGATGAAAAGGGGAGAGAAGAAGAAGGATGAGTAGATGAAAAGGAGGAAGAGAAGAAGAAGGATGAGTAGATGAAAAGGGGGAAGAGAAGAAGAAGGATGAGTAGATGAAAAGGGGGAAGAGAAGAAGAAGGATGAGTAGATGAAAAGGGGGAAGAGAAGAAGAAGGATGAGTAGATGAAAAGGGGGAAGAGAAGAAGAAGGATGAGTAGATGAAAAGGGGGAAGAGAAGAAGACTTAACTTATTCTGAACTGGAGAGAGAGGAGGAGGAGGGGCATTGAACATGAAGACACAGTGGAAGGGGGGAGGAGACGTGGCGTGTTGCTGCCACTCAGAGAAAAATATTATTACGAGAAAATTCATTAACTCTTTATAATGAAGTAATCCATTATCTTGTTATTACGAGAAAAGACAACGCCATAACGATAAAGATCTTGTAATAGTGAAAAATATGTGGTTATTACAAAATTATTATCATGAAACTTTAATATGAGAAATAGCCTATGTTCTATTACGCTGAAACATTAGCATGGACCACTTTGCAAGCCTGGCCTCCTCTCATGCACAGGTTGACATTATGGCTGGTTTAATTGAGTTGATCAACTTTTATTTTGTCCTCGGTTTGAGGCATTGGGAGATATTAGTGTCATTGAGCAATATAGACGGTGTTGTCATTAGTTTACTTACGTACAGAGAGGAGAGAGAGGAGAGAGAGGAGGAGAGGTGGAGGGAGGAGAGGTGGAGAGGTGGAGGGAGGAGAGAGAGGAGGGGTGGAGGGAGGGGTGGAGGGGAGGAGAGAGAGGAGAGAGAGGAGGGGTGGAGGTGAGGAGAGAGAGGAGAGGTGGAGGGAGGAGAGAGAGGAGAGGTGGAGGGAGGAGAGAGGAGAGAGAACGAAGGTGGAGGGGAGGAGAGGTGGATGGGAGAAGAGAGAAGAGAGGAGAGGTGGAGGCAGATGGGTAGTCATGCTCTGGGAGCATACGTCTCCCATGACAACCCTCTGTCGCAGACGGAGACGGAGCGTGAATATCCATGAAGATTAGACAAGCTCCATAATCTCCAATTCCTGTTTCTACAGAGAGAGCGAGAGAGAGAGGGAGAGAGAGAGGGAGAGAGAGAGAGAGACAGAGACAGAGAGACAGAGAGACAGAGAGACAGAGAGACAGAGAGACAGAGAGACAGAGAGACAGAGAGACAGAGAGACAGAGAGAGAGAGAGACAGAGAGAGAGAGCGAGAGAGAGAGAGAGAGAGAGAGAGAGACAGACAGACAGACAGACAGACAGACAGACAGACAGACAGACAGACAGACAGACAGACAGACAGACAGACAGACAGACAGACAGACAGACAGACAGACAGACAGACAGACAGACAGACAGACAGACATACAGACAGACAGACAGACAGACAGACAGACAGGAGAGACTCCACAGTCATGTTGTCAGCAACTTGATGATGGAGTTGGTGTCGTGTTTGGTCACACTATCGTGGGTGAACAGGGAGTGCAGGAGGGGGATAAGCACACACCTCTGGGGCTTCTACAAGCCATCAGACTGCTGAACACTTCAACAGGGCTGCCCACCTGCTCTGATTGTAGACCCCTTTGCACACATACAGTGTACACACACACACACATATATTCGCGCTACAGACACACACTACAAACTGTTGCTACCAGACTCTTACTATACTGCTCAGTTATACACTTGTCCCCATCCTCCCATCCTCCATTTTTTGTTTTAATCTTTTTTTTATTTAACCTTTATTTAACTAGGCAAGTCATGTGTGCCTTCCAGTATTATACTGATGAAATATAGTACTCTATTCTACTGAGCCATTTACTTCCTGTTGTCATCTCTTGTTGTTGTTGTCCAGAAGCAACCTCCCAGTAAACGTTTCGTTGGACGATGTACAACACGTGTATCCCGCACTTACTACTAACAAAACATGAAACATGAACTTGAAACCCGAGTTCCAGTGTGGCGGATCTGTTGTTACCTATTCCCACCACCTGGGGGCGGCCCGTCAGGAAGTCCAGGATCCAGCTGCAGAGGGTCGTGTCCAGTCACAGGGCTCTGAGCTTGGTGTCGTGTTTGGAGGGAACAATAGGGTTGAATGTTGAACTGTAATCACTGAACAGCATTCTCGTATAATGTGTTCCTCTTGTCAAGATAAGATAGAGCAGCATTCAGTTCCATTGAGATTGCATTGTCTGTGGATCTGTTGGGGCAGTGTGCAAATATTACTGGATACAGGGTGTCTGGGATGATGTAGTTCATGTGTGCAGGAAACAGTCTCTCCAGTCTCTCCAGTTTCTCCAGTTTCTCCAGACACCAGTCTCTCCAGGCACCAGTCTCTACAGGCACCAGTCTCTACAGCCAGCGGTCTCTCCAGACACCAGTCTCTCCAGACACCAGTCTCTCCAGACACCAGTCTCTACAGCCAGCGGTCTCTCCAGACACCAGTCTCTCCAGACACCAGTCTCTACAGCCAGCGGTCTCTCCAGACACCAGTCTCTCCAGACACCAGTCTCTACAGCCAGCGGTCTCTCCAGACACCAGTCTCTCCAGACACCAGTCTCTACAGCCAGCGGTCTCTCCAGACACTAGTCTCTCCAGACACCAGTCTCTACAGGCATCAGTCTCTCCAGACACCAGTCTCTCCAGACACCAGTCTCTACAGGCACCAGTCTCTCCAGGCACCAGTCTCTCCAGACACCAGTCTCTACAGCCAGCGGTCTCTCCAGACACCAGTCTCTCCAGACACCAGTCTCTCCAGACACCAGTCTCTCCAGCCAGCGGTCTCTCCAGGCAAGAGTCTCTCCAGTCTCTCCAGGCACCAGTCTCTCCAGGCAACATTTTCTCCAGGCACCAGTCTCTCCAGGCACCAGTCTCTCCAGTCTCTCCAGACACCAGTCTTTCCTGTCTCTCCAGTCTCTCCAGACACCAGTCTCTCCAGCCTCTTCAGGCACCAGTCTCTCCAGTCTCTCCAGACACCAGTCTCTCCAGTCTCTCCAGGCACCAGTCTCACCAGTCTCTCCAGGCACCAGTCTCTCCAGTCTCTCCAGACACCAGTCTCTCCAGTCTCTCCAGGCACCAGTCTCACCAGTCTCACCAGTCTCACCAGTCTCTCCAGCCTCTTCAGGCACCAGTCTCTCCAGGCACCAGTCTCTCCAGTCTCTCCAGGCATCCGTCTCTAATGGCACCTGTCTCTCCAGACACCAGTCTCTCCAGACACCAGTCTCTCCAGTCTCTCCAAGGCACATGGTGACAGATGTAAGTAATACAGGACAATAGTCATTGAAAAAGTTTACATTAGATTTCTTGGGAACAGGAACAAGGAGGTGGTAATCTCTAAATAAATTGGTATTACATCCTGGGACTAGGACAGCTTGAATATGTCCGTGAAGACAGTTGGCGTGGTTAAGCTCTGAGGACATGGCTGGGGATTCCGTCTGTTATCGCGGCTTTGCGAATGTTAACCCCTTTTAAAAGACTTACCGGTACTCACATCAGCCACATAGAGCCTGCTGGTCATCTGGATCACAGAGTTCTCTGGAACACACACACAGAAAAACAAAAATACATAGACAAACAGTCACAGCAGAAAGGGAGAAAGGGAGAAAGGGAGAAAGGGAGAAAGGGAGAGAGAGAGAGAGAGAGAGAGAGAGAGAGAGAGAGAGAGAGAGAGAGAGAGAGAGAGAGAGAGAGAGAGAGACAGAGAGAGAGACAGAGACAGAGAGAGAGACAGAGACAGAGACAGACAGACAGACAGACAGACAGACAGACAGACAGACAGACAGACAGACAGACAGACAGACAGACAGACAGACAGACAGACAGACAGACAGACAGACAGACAGACAGACAGACAGACAGACAGGAGAGACTCCACAGTCATGTTGTCAGCAACTTGATGATGGAGTTGGTGTCGTGTTTGGTCACACTATCGTGGGTGAACAGGGAGTGCAGGAGGGGGATAAGCACACACCTCTGGGGCTTCTACAAGCCATCAGACTGCTGAACACTTCAACAGGGCTGCCCACCTGCTCTGATTGTCCACCCCTTTGCACACATACAGTGTACACACACACACACACACATATATTCACGCTACAGACACACACTACAAACTGTTGCTACCAGACTCTTACTATACTGCTCAGTTATACACTTGTCCCCATCCTCCCATCCTCCATTTTTTGTTTTAATCTTTTTTTTATTTAACCTTTATTTAACTAGGCAAGTCATGTGTGCCTTCCAGTATTATACTGATGAAATATAGTACTCTATTCTACTGAGCCATTTACTTCCTGTTGTCATCTCTTGTTGTTGTTGTCCAGAAGCAACCTGCCAGTAAACGTTTCTTTGGACGATGTACAACACGTGTATCCCGCACTTACTACTAACAAAACATGAAACATGAACTTGAAACCCGAGTTCCAGTGTGGCGGATCTGTTGTTACCTATTCCCACCACCTGGGGGCGGCCCGTCAGGAAGTCCAGGATCCAGCTGCAGAGGGTCGTGTCCAGTCACAGGGCTCTGAGCTTGGTGTCGTGTTTGGAGGGAACAATAGGGTTGAATGTTGAACTGTAATCACTGAACAGCATTCTCGTATAATGTGTTCCTCTTGTCAAGATAAGATAGAGCAGCATTCAGTTCCATTGAGATTGCATTGTCTGTGGATCTGTTGGGGCAGTGTGCAAATATTACTGGATACAGGGTGTCTGGGATGATGTAGTTCATGTGTGCAGGAAACAGTCTCTCCAGTCTCTCCAGTTTCTCCAGTTTCTCCAGACACCAGTCTCTCCAGGCACCAGTCTCTACAGGCACCAGTCTCTACAGCCAGCGGTCTCTCCAGACACCAGTCTCTCCAGACACCAGTCTCTACAGCCAGCGGTCTCTCCAGACACCAGTCTCTCCAGACACCAGTCTCTACAGCCAGCGGTCTCTCCAGACACCAGTCTCTCCAGACACCAGTCTCTACAGCCAGCGGTCTCTCCAGACACCAGTCTCTCCAGACACCAGTCTCTACAGCCAGCGGTCTCTCCAGACACTAGTCTCTCCAGACACCAGTCTCTACAGGCATCAGTCTCTCCAGACACCAGTCTCTCCAGACACCAGTCTCTACAGGCACCAGTCTCTCCAGGCACCAGTCTCTCCAGACACCAGTCTCTACAGCCAGCGGTCTCTCCAGACACCAGTCTCTCCAGACACCAGTCTCTCCAGACACCAGTCTCTCCAGCCAGCGGTCTCTCCAGGCAAGAGTCTCTCCAGTCTCTCCAGGCACCAGTCTCTCCAGGCAACATTTTCTCCAGGCACCAGTCTCTCCAGGCACCAGTCTCTCCAGTCTCTCCAGACACCAGTCTTTCCTGTCTCTCCAGTCTCTCCAGACACCAGTCTCTCCAGCCTCTTCAGGCACCAGTCTCTCCAGTCTCTCCAGACACCAGTCTCTCCAGTCTCTCCAGGCACCAGTCTCACCAGTCTCTCCAGGCACCAGTCTCTCCAGTCTCTCCAGACACCAGTCTCTCCAGTCTCTCCAGGCACCAGTCTCACCAGTCTCACCAGTCTCACCAGTCTCTCCAGCCTCTTCAGGCACCAGTCTCTCCAGGCACCAGTCTCTCCAGTCTCTCCAGGCATCCGTCTCTAATGGCACCTGTCTCTCCAGACACCAGTCTCTCCAGACACCAGTCTCTCCAGTCTCTCCAAGGCACATGGTGACAGATGTAAGTAATACAGGACAATAGTCATTGAAAAAGTTTACATTAGATTTCTTGGGAACAGGAACAAGGAGGTGGTAATCTCTAAATAAATTGGTATTACATCCTGGGACTAGGACAGCTTGAATATGTCCGTGAAGACAGTTGGCGTGGTTAAGCTCTGAGGACATGGCTGGGGATTCCGTCTGTTATCGCGGCTTTGCGAATGTTAACCCCTTTTAAAAGACTTACCGGTACTCACATCAGCCACATAGAGCCTGCTGGTCATCTGGATCACAGAGTTCTCTGGAACACACACACAGACAAACAAACATACATAGACAAACAGTCACAGCAGAAAGGGAGAAAGGGAGAAAGGGAGAGAGAGAGAGAGAGAGAGAGAGAGAGAGAGAGAGAGAGAGAGAGAGAGAGAGAGAGAGAGAGACAGAGACAGAGACAGAGACAGAGACAGAGACAGAGACAGAGACAGAGACAGACAGACAGACAGACAGACAGACAGACAGACAGACAGACAGACAGACAGACAGACAGACAGACAGACAGACAGACAGGAGAGACTCCACAGTCATGTTGTCAGCAACTTGATGATGGAGTTGGTGTCGTGTTTGGTCACACTATCGTGGGTGAACAGGGAGTGCAGGAGGGGGATAAGCACACACCTCTGGGGCTTCTACAAGCCATCAGACTGCTGAACACTTCAACAGGGCTGCCCACCTGCTCTGATTGTCCACCCCTTTGCACACATACAGTGTACACACACACACACACACATATATTCACGCTACAGACACACACTACAAACTGTTGCTACCAGACTCTTACTATACTGCTCAGTTATACACTTGTCCCCATCCTCCCATCCTCCATTTTTTGTTTTAATCTTTTTTTTATTTAACCTTTATTTAACTAGGCAAGTCATGTGTGCCTTCCAGTATTATACTGATGAAATATAGTACTCTATTCTACTGAGCCATTTACTTCCTGTTGTCATCTCTTGTTGTTGTTGTCCAGAAGCAACCTGCCAGTAAACGTTTCGTTGGACGATGTACAACATGTGTATCCCGCACATACTACTAACAAAACATGAAACATGAACTTGAAACCCGTGTTCCACTGTGGCGGATCTGTTGTTACCTATTCCCACCACCTGGGGGCGGCCCGTCAGGAAGTCCAGGATCCAGCTGCAGAGGGTCGTGTCCAGTCACAGGGCTCTGAGCTTGGTGTCGTGTTTGGAGGGAACAATAGGGTTGAATGTTGAACTGTAATCACTGAACAGCATTCTCGTATAATGTGTTCCTCTTGTCAAGATAAGATAGAGCAGCATTCAGTTCCATTGAGATTGCATTGTCTGTGGATCTGTTGGGGCAGTGTGCAAATATTACTGGATACAGGGTGTCTGGCATGATGGAGTTCATGTGTGCAGGAAACAGTCTTTCCAGTCTCTCCAGTCTCTCCAGTTTCTCCAGTTTCTCCAGACACCAGTCTCTCCAGGCACAAGTCTCTACAGGCACCGGTCTCTACAGCCAGCGGTCTCTCCAGACACCAGTCTCTCCAGACACCAGTCTCTACAGGCATCAGTCTCTCCAGACACCAGTCTCTCCAGACACCAGTCTCTACAGGCACCAGTCTCTCCAGGCACCAGTCTCTCCAGACACCAGTCTCTACAGCCAGCGGTCTCTCCAGACACCAGTCTCTCCAGACACCAGTCTCTCCAGACACCAGTCTCTCCAGCCAGCGGTCTCTCCAGGCAAGAGTCTCTCCAGTCTCTCCAGGCACCAGTCTCTCCAGGCAACATTTTCTCCAGGCACCAGTCTCTCCAGGCACCAGTCTCTCCAGTCTCTCCAGACACCAGTCTTTCCTGTCTCTCCAGTCTCTCCAGACACCAGTCTCTCCAGCCTCTTCAGGCACCAGTCTCTCCAGTCTCTCCAGACACCAGTCTCTCCAGACACCAGTCTCTCCAGTCTCCAGTCTCACCAGTCTCTCCAGCCTCTTCAGGCACCAGTCTCTCCAGGCACCAGTCTCTCCAGTCTCTCCAGACACCAGTCTTTCCTGTCTCTCCAGTCTCTCCAGACACCAGTCTCTCCAGCCTCTTCAGGCACCAGTCTCTCCAGTCTCTCCAGACACCAGTCTCTCCAGACACCAGTCTCTCCAGTCTCCAGTCTCACCAGTCTCTCCAGCCTCTTCAGGCACCAGTCTCTCCAGGCACCAGTCTCTCCAGTCTCTCCAGGCATCCGTCTCTAATGGCACCTGTCTCTCCAGACACCAGTCTCTCCAGACACCAGTCTCTCCAGTCTCTCCAAGGCACATGGTGACAGATGTAAGTAATACAGGACAATAGTCATTGAAAAAGTTTACATTAGATTTCTTGGGAACAGGAACAAGGAGGTGGTAATCTCTAAATAAATTGGTATTACATCCTGGGACTAGGACAGCTTGAATATGTCCGTGAAGACAGTTGGCGTGGTTAAGCTCTGAGGACATGGCTGGGGATTCCGTCTGTTATCGCGGCTTTGCGAATGTTAACCCCTTTTAAAAGACTTACCGGTACTCACATCAGCCACATAGAGCCTGCTGGTCATCTGGATCACAGAGTTCTCTGGAACACACACACAGACAAACAAACATACATAGACAAACAGTCACAGCAGAAAGGGAGAAAGGGAGAAAGGGAGAGAGAGAGAGAGAGAG
>NC_052333.1:1262962-1326275 GCF_016432855.1 Salvelinus namaycush
GGGTGGTTGTCACTGTTGCCAAAGCAACGTATTCCAAATTTTACAAAAATGAACAGTATTTATTTATTAGAAATGTTGCAGGATGAAATCTCTTCAGATGCACCATCTTGTTTCCAAGACTGTTTTTATATTTTCTAAATTTGGACAAACAAACAATTCTTAGTAAAAACAAATAAGTTATCAATATGTTTGACCAACAATATTATTTAATATAAACAAAATAACAATAATTCCTGGATAATTCTCTCCCTCTCTCCCTCTCTCCCTCTCTCCCTCTCTCCCTCCGCATGGGAAACATACAGTATGTTAACATTGCCAAAGCAAGTGAAGTAGGTAATAAACAAAAGTGAAATAAACAATCAAAATTAACGGTAAACATTACACTCACATTAAGTTCCAAAATAATAAAGACATTTCAAAGGTCATGTTATGTGCAAATAGTTATAGTACAAAAGGGAAAATTAATAAACCTAAATATGGATTGTATTTACAATGGTTTGTTCTTCACTGGTTGCCCTTTTCTTGAGGCAACAGGTCACAAATCTTGCTGCTGTGATGGCACATGGTATTTCACTCAATATATTAGGGCTAGGCGTCCCGCTAGCGGGACAACTTCCGGTGAAACTGGAAGCGCAATTCAAATAAATAATTATAAAAATGATGTATATTAAACATTTAGTGTCTTATATCAGTTGAAAGCTTAAATTCTTGTTAGTCTAACTGCACTGTCTGATTTACAGTAGCTATTACAGCGAAAGCATGCCATGCGATTGTTTGAGGACGGCGCCCCACATCAAAATATTTTTCCACCGGCAAAGGTTTCATAAATTCACAAATAGCGATTAAATATTCACTTACTTTTTGAAAATCTTCCCCTGATTTGTCATCCAAAGGGTCCCAGCTATAACATGTAGTGTCGTTTTGTTAGATAAAATCCTTCTTTATATCCCAATAAGTCAGTTTAGTTGGTGCCATCGATTTGAGTAATCCACTCGTTCAACATGCAGAGAAAGGAATCCAAAGATCTACCCCTAAACATTGTTTCAACAAGTATTTACTCCTCAGATACCCTAAAATGTAATCAAACTATAATGTTTCTTACGGAAAGAACTATGTTCAATAGGAAATCGATTTTAGCAGGTGCGTCCTTTCTTCATGGAGCGTGTAAACACGAATTTCCAAGACTGTGTCCCTGTACTAAAACGGATATTTCTTATTCGTTCTTGAAGTTACACGCCTGAAACCTTGAATATAGAATACTGACACCGTGTGGAAGCAATATGAATTGCATCCTGGGAGCTAATTTTCAGAATGCCCTTATACTTCCCATTGTAAGAGGATAGTCTCTCTCAAAAAAAAGATTTCCGGTTGGTTTTTCTTTGGATTTTCTCCTACCATATCTACTATGTCTCCTACATTATTGTAACATTTCTACAAACTTCAAAGTGTTTTCTTTCCAATGGTGCCAATTATATGCATATCCTGGCTTCAGGGCCTGAGAAACTGTCTGTCTAATCTGAGGGAAATATGTCTCTCTAATATGGTTTTACATTTGTCAGGAGGTTAGGAAGTGCTGCTCAGTTTCCACCTCATTTTGTGGGCAGTGAGCACATAGCCTGTCTTCTCTAGAGAGCCAGGTCTGCCTACGGCGGACTCTCTCAATAGCAAGGCTATGCTCACTGAGTCTGTACATAGTCAAAGCTTTCCTTAATTGTAGTTCAGTCACAATGGTCAGGTATTCTGCCACTGTATACTCTCTGTTTAAGAGGCCAAATACCTCTTAAAGATCTGCCCCTTTTTAAAAAATGTTGCCTAAAATGACATATCCAAATCTAACTGCCTGTAACTCAGGCCCTGAAGCAAGGATGTGCATACTTTTGGTACCATTTGAAAGGAAACACTTTGAAGTTTTTGGAAATGTGAAAGGAATGTAGGAGAATATAACACATTAGATCTGGTAAAAGATAATACAAATATAAAAGCAACCGTTCTTTTGTATTATTTTTGTACCGTCATCTTTGAAATGCAAGAGAAAGGCCATAATGTATTATTCCAGCCCAGGTGTAATTTAGATTTTAGATTTTGGCCACTGAATGGCATCAGTGTATGTGCAAAGTTTTAGACTGATCCAATGAACCATTGTATTTCTGTTCAAAATGATGTATCAAGACTGAAAATAAATAACTTTTCATGTTGAAAATTGTGCACTCTCCTCAAACAATAGCATGGTATTCTTTCACTGTAGTAGCTACTGTAAATTGGACAGTTCAGTTAGATGAACCTTTCTGGCGCAGGGGTCCCGCTAGCGACCCACCTTGACAACATCCGGTGAAATTGCAGAGCACCAAAATTCAAAATACAGAAAACGTAATATTAAACCTTCATGATAATACAAGTGTCATACATGATTCTTTAGCTTAGAATCTTGGTAATCTAACCGCATCGTCAGATTTCAAAAAGGCTTTACGGCGAAAGCACAGCATTTGATTATCTGAGGTTAGCGCCCCACAACAGCATATTATCCAAACAACCACAGGCGTCACAAAATCACAATATAAATAAAATAAGTCACTTACCTTTGAAGATCTTCCCCTGATCGCAATCACAAGAGTCCCTGGAACACAACGAATGGTCGTTTTGTTCGATAAATTCCTTTTTTATATCCCAAATAGTCCGTTTAGTAGGCGTTATTGAGTTCAGTAATACACCCATTCAGAATGCAGACATAGGAGTTCCAAAAGTTTCAAGTTTATCCAAACAAATCAAACAACGTTTCTAATTCATTAATATCTAAATAAACGATAATATTTCATACGGAGCGAACTATTTTAATAGGAAAGGAAAAGAACGCAGTGCACTCCCTCGGTCACCTACGCAGTGAGACAAGTTTTGCCATAGGACTTCCTTAGGATAAACAACTATTCCTCGTTGGTTTTTCAGAATACAAGCCTGAAACCATGTATAAAGACTGTTGACATCCAGTGGAAGCCATAGGAACTGCAATTTGGGAGGCGGAAGTCTTTGGTTTCAATAGCTTAAGCTTGAAATTGGCTGGCAGGTCAACAGAAAAAAAAAAAAAAATGGTCCTTGGGTTTTTGCCTGCCAAATCAGTTCCGTTATACTCACAGACATAATTTTAACAGTTTTAGAAAATTTAGAGTGTTTTCTATATAATACTACCATGCATATGCATATCCTACCTTCTGGGTCTGAGTAACAGGCAGTTTACTTTGGACACCTCAGTCATCCAAAGTTCCGAATACTGCCCCCTATCACTAATAAGTTTTAACAATAATTTAATCTTTTTGCCAATATCAGATATGTCAATGTCCTGGGAAAATGTTCTTGTTACCTACAACCTCATGCTAATCGCATTAGCCTACGTTATCTCAACAGTCCCGTGGAAGGGACACCGATAAGTTTGCTCAGTTCTTTTGTTAATTCAAATGTGTCAAGTAATTATCTTTTTGTTTTCTCATGATTTGGTTGGATCTAATTGTGTTGCTGTCCTGGGGCTCTGTGGGGTCTGTTTGTGTTTGTCAACAAGGGGCTCTTCTCCAGGTTCGTCTCTCTGTAGGTGATGGCTTTGTTATTTCTGCTCTGCATGCATTATTTGGTGTGTTACTTTGTACACTGAGGATATTTTTGCAGAATTCTGCATGCAGAATCTCAATTTGGTTTTTGACCCATTTTGTGAATTCTTGGTTGGTGAGCGGACCCCAGACCTCAAAACCATAAAGGGAATTCAATAACTGAATTCAACTAAATTCAACTAAATTCAATAACTGATGCAAGTATTTTTTGCAAGTATCTTCCTTTTGATGGCATAGTTGGACCTTCTTGCGTTGTCTCTCAGATATTTTACAGCTTTATGGAAGTTACCTGTGGAGCTGATGTTTAGGCCGAGGTATGTATCATTTTATTGTGGGCTCTAGTGCAACGATGTCTAGATGGAATCTGTATTTGTGATCCTGGCAACTGGACCTTTTTGTATTTTTTATTTTTTTTTCATGTTAAACAAACAAGAAATAAGACAAGAAAATAGAAAACTTTAATGTGCATAACTATTCACCCACCAAAGTCAATAAATTGTAGAGACACCTTTTGCACCAAATGTGTTTTCTTATTTTTTTCTGGCCACTCTTCCATAAAGCCCAGCTCTGTGGAGTGTACGGCTTAAAGTGGTCCTATGGACAGATACTCCAATCTCCGCTGTGGAGCTTTGCAGCTCCTTCAGGGTTATCTTTGGTCTCTTTGTTGCCTCTCCGATTAATGCCCTCTTTGCCTGGTCTGTGAGTTTTGGTGGGCGGCCCTCTCTTAGCAGGTTTGTTGTGGTGCCATATTCTTTCCATTTTTTTAATAATGGATTTAATGGTGCTCCGTGGGATGTTCAAAGTTTCAGATATTTTTTTATAACCCAACCCTGATCTGTACTTCTCCACAAGTTTGTCACTGACCTGTTTGAAGAGCTCCTTGTTCTTCATAGTGACTCTTTCTTGGTGGTGCTTAGTGGTGTTGCAGACTCACCAGAATGGGGTGAATACACCCACCACTTTTCCATTTTGAAATTTGTTGAATCTTTTTAAACAATTTATTTGTATTTTTTTCACTTCACCAATTTGGACTATTTTGTGTATGTCCATTACATGAAATCCAAATTAAAATCCATTTAAATTACAGGTTGTAATGCAACAAAATAGGAAAAACACCAAAGGGGGTGAATACTTCTGCAAGGCACTGTATCTAGGTACTGCTATAGGCCCTCCTTGGTTGGGGACAGAAGCACCAAATAATCAGCAAAAACAGTAAACATTTGCCTTGAGATTCTAGTAGGGTGAGGCCGTGTGCTGCAGACTGTTTTAGTGCCCTCGCCAATTCGTTGATATCTATGTTGAGGATAGAGGATAGGGCTTAAGCTGCGTCCCGATCTCACCCCATGGCCCTGTGTGTCACGTTCCTGACCTTATTTCCTTTGTTTAGTCTTTGTTTAGTTGGTCAGGACGTGAGCTGGGTGGGTATATTCTATGTTTTGTGTCTCATTGGTTTAGGTGTGTCTGATTGGCCTGATATGGTTCTCAATCAGAGGCAGGTGTTTTAGGATGTCTCTGATTGGGAACCATATTTAGGTAGGCTGTGTTCACTGTTTGTTTGTGGGTGATTGTTCCTGTTCATTGCGTTCTTTGTTTTCACTATGTTCACATGTTCAGGTCTGTAGCGTCGTTGGTTTCATTCTGTTTATTGTTTTGTTCGTGTTTAATAAGTGTTCCAATAAATATGGAAACGTACCACGCTGCGATTTGGTCCTCCTCTCTTCCACCTAACGATGAGCGTTACACTGTGGAAAGAATCTGTGTTTTTTGCAAATTTTAACCGCACATTTGTTGTTTGTGTACATGGATTTTATCATGTCTTTCCCACAACATCACTTTCCATCAATTTGTATAGCAGACCCTCATGTCAAATTGAGTCAAACGTTTATTTTTAATCAACAAAGCATGAGAAGACTTTGCCTTTGCCTTTGTTTTGGTTTGTTTGTTTGTCAATTAGGCTGTGCAGGGTGAATACGTGGTCTGTCGTACGGTAATTTGGTTAAAAGCCAATTTGACATTTGCTCAGTACATTGTTTTCACTGAGGAAATGAACTAGTCTCCTGTTAATGATAATGCAGAGGTTTCCCAAGGTTACTGTTGATGCGCTCTCTCTCTCTTTCTCTCTCTCTCTCTCTCTCTCTCTCTCTCTCTCTCTCTCTCTCTCTCTCTCTCTCTCTCTCTCTCTCTCTCTCTCTCTCTCTCTCTCTCTCTCTCTCTCTCTCTCTCTCTCTCTCTCTCTCTCTCTCTCTCTCTGGAATGCAGTAACAGGTGCATCTGATGCTTTGCCATGATCACAATCTGTTAGCTCGCCGTAAATGATCACTGAAACGAATATGAGCAAGCATGTTGTCTCATCATGTTAGTTTTTTCCCAGAAGTCAACAAGTGTCAGAGTGAGGACATAAACTCAGCAACAAAAGAAACGCCCCTTTTTCAGGACCCTGTCTTTCAAAGATAATTCATAAAGTGTTTAAACACTGTTTCCCATGCTTGTTCAATGAACCATAAACAATTAATGAACATGCACCTGTGGAACGGTTGTTAAGACACTAACAGCTTACAGACGATAGGAAATTAAGGTCACAGTTATGAAAACATAGCACACTAAAGAGGCTTTTCTACTGACTCTGAAAAACACCAAAATAAATCTGCGTGAACGTGCTTTAGGCATGCTGCAAGGATGCATGAGGACTGCATATGTGGCCAGGGCAATAAATTGCAATGGTCGTACTGTGAGACGCCTAAGACAGCACTACAGGAAGACAGGGCGGACAGCTGATCGTCCTCGCAGTGGCAGACCACGTGTAACAACACCTGCACAGGATCGGTACATCCGAACATCACACCTGCGGGACAGGTACAGGATGGCAACAACAACTGCCTGAGTTACACAGAGGAACACACAATCCCTCCATCAGTGCTCAGACTGTCCACAATGGGCTGAGAGAGGCTGAACTGAGGGCTTGTAGGCCTGTTGTAAGGCAGGTCCTCACCAGACATCACCAGCAACAACGTTGCCTATGGTCACAAACCCACCATCGCTGGACCAGACAGGACTGGCAAAAAGTGCTCTTCACTGACGAGTGGCGGTTTTGTCTCACCAGGGGTGATGGTCGGTTTTACTGCTCGTTCTGTGCATGATTTCCTGCAAGACAGGAATGTCAGTATTCTTCCATGGCCAGCGAAGAGCCTGGATCTCAATCCCATTCAGCACGTCTGGGACCTGTTGGATCAGAGGGTGAGGGCTAGGGCCATTAACCCCCAGAAATGTCTGGGAACTTGCAGGTGCCTTGGTGGAAGAGTGGGGTAACATCTCACAGCAAGAACTGTCAAATCTGGTGCAGTCCATGAGGAGAAGATGCACTGCAGTACTTAATGCAGCTGGTGGCCACACCAGATACTGACTGTTACTTTTGATTTTGACCCCCCCCCTTTGATCAGGGACACATTATTCCATTTCAGTTAGTCACATGTCTGTGGAACTTGTTCAGTTTATGTCTCAGTTGTTGAATCTTGTTATGTTCATACAAATATTTACACATGTTAAGTTTGCTGAAAATAAAACGCAGCTGACAGTGAGAGGACGTTTCCTTTTTTTAATGCTGAGATTAGAATAAGGACATAAGGAAATAGACCGCTAAAATCCTGTTGAAAATAAGTAAGCACCATGGTATGATTTTAATGAGACGTCAGCGCTTGGATGTCCTTCATGCTTTAAAGACCTTTAGAAAAATTGCAATATCTCTCTGTGCCGTAATGGCACCCAGTTCCCTATGTAGTTAACCAGGTCACCCCGTGACACAAGTCAGCATCCATCCATGTCTTAGGACGTCGGGAGATTATGTGGAATCCTGCCGCTTTGGGCAACAGTGAGCCCTGTTACCTTCAAGTCGGATTCAGCTTTGCTAGGGCTTTATGGACGCGGACGGTGAATAGGCATGAACATCTACCTCCGGTGCTAAAGGGTCGCAGGTTGATATCCATCCCTCTAGTGCTAAAGGGTCGCAGGTTAAAGGTTGATATCCATCCCTCCGGTGCTAAAGGGTCGCAGGTTGATATCCATCCCTCTGGTGCTAAAGGGTCGCAGGTTAAAGGTTGATATCCATCCCTCTGGTGCTAAAGGGTCGCAGGTTGATATCCATCCCTCCGGTGCTAAAGGGTCGCAGGTTGATATCCATCCCTCTGGTGCTAAAGGGTCGCAGGTTGATATCCATCCCTCTGGTGCTAAAGGGTCGCAGGTTGATATCCATCCCTCTGGTGCTAAAGGGTCGCAGGTTAAAGGTTGATATCCATCCCTCTGGTGCTAAAGGGTCGCAGGTTGATATCCATCCCTCTGGTGCTAAAGGGTCGCAGGTTGATATCCATCCCTCCGGTGCTAAAGGGTCGCAGGTTGATATCCATCCCTCCGGTGCTAAAGGGTCGCAGGTTGATATCCATCCCTCTGGTGCTAAAGGGTCGCAGGTTGATATCCATCCCTCTGGTGCTAAAGGGTCGCAGGTTGATATCCATCCCTCTGGTGCTAAAGGGTCGCAGGTTAAAGGTTGATATCCATCCCTCCGGTGCTAAAGGGTCGCAGGTTGATATCCATCCCTCCGGTGCTAAAGGGTCGCAGGTTGATATCCATCCCTCTGGTGCTAAAGGGTCGCAGGTTGATATCCATCCCTCCGGTGCTAAAGGGTCGCAGGTTGATATCCATCCCTCCGGTGCTAAAGGGTCGCAGGTTGATATCCATCCCTCTGGTGCTAAAGGGTCGCAGGTTGATATCCATCCCTCTGGTGCTAAAGGGTCGCAGGTTGATATCCATCCCTCTGGTGCTAAAGGGTCGCAGGTTGATATCCATCCCTCCGGTGCTAAAGGGTCGCAGGTTGATATCCATCCCTCCGGTGCTAAAGGGTCGCAGGTTGATATCCATCCCTCCGGTGCTAAAGGGTCGCAGGTTGATATCCATCCCTCCGGTGCTAAAGGGTCGCAGGTTGATATCCATCCCTCCGGTGCTAAAGGGTCGCAGGTTGATATCCATCCCTCCGGTGCTAAAGGGTCGCAGGTTGATATCCATCCCTCCGGTGCTAAAGGGTCGCAGGTTGATATCCATCCCTCCGGTGCTAAAGGGTCGCAGGTTGATATCCATCCCTCCGGTGCTAAAGGGTCGCAGGTTGATATCCATCCCTCCGGTGCTAAAGGGTCGCAGGTTAAAGGTTGATATCCATCCCTCTGGTGCTAAAGGGTCGCAGGTTAAAGGTTGATATCCATCCCTCTGGTGCTAAAGGGTCGCAGGTTGATATCCATCCCTCTGGTGCTAAAGGGTCGCAGGTTGATATCCATCCCTCCGGTGCTAAAGGGTCGCGGGTTGATATCCATCCCTCCGGTGCTAAAGGGTCGCGGGTTGATATCCAGCGATAGAAAGGTGTTTTTGAGGTTTTTGTTTTAATCTTATTCTAAAATCTTAACTCTTACCTTAACCATTCAGAATTCATGCTTAACCTTAAGATTTTAGAGTTAATGACCAGTTTGGAAACATGCATGAAAGTCTAATTCTGATACGAGATTGTGCATTACTTTTGACCGGAGCCCTATGTGTCTTGGTCTTCACTAGTTCACTATAAAGGGAATAGAGAGATAGAGATTCACAATACCTGCTTGGTAGATATAGAGATACAGTATCCTGCTTGGTAGATATAGAGATACCGAATCATACTTGGTAAATAGAGAGATACAGCAGGCTACTTGATAGACAGAGAGATAGAGAGATACAGCAGGCTACTTGATAGACAGAGATATAGAGAGATACAGCAGTCTACTTGGTAGACAGAGAGATACAGCAGGCTACTTGGTAGAAAAGAGCATTTCAATTATAGTGGTTGACTTTCTCAGTTGGTTGAACAGTGCTGGTAGCAACATGGTTGTGGGTTTAATTTCTGCTAGATTCGCAAATTTATTAGTTGGTTCGTTTAGCTTTTTTAAAAATGTTACCTTTATTTTAACTAGGTGAGTCAGTTAAGAACAAAATCTTATTTTCAATGGCGACCTAGGAACTGCGGGTTAACTGCCTTGTTCAGGGGCAGAGCAGTGTTTCAGAGTTAATCCTGGTCCTGAAGGACCACGCAGCCGTCAAACCGCTCAGGAAGGAGACGCGTTCTGTCTCCTAGAGATTAAAACGTACTTTGGTGTGAAAATTTTGGGGCATTATTTTTCAAGTAATGACCCAAAATGATACGGGATTAAATAACTCACTAGTGGAGGTTTAGTGTTGGTGAGGGCGTGGCCATGCACACATATACACAGTGAAATAGAGTGAGAGTGAGAGAGTGAGAGAGTGAGAGTGAGAGAGTGAGAGAGTGAGAGAGAGAGAGAGAGAGAGAGAGAGAGAGAGAGAGAGAGAGAGAGAGAGGATGTATCGCTATAGAAACGGAATTTCGCACAATAAGAACTGTGTCATAAATTATACACACCTCTTGGCAGGTGCAATAATGTTTTTTTCAACCAGGGACCCCAAACGATCAAATAGGCTATTGTATCTCTCTAAATACCAAGTCTGCTCTGTATCTCTCAAACTACAAAGTAGGATCTTGTATCTCTCTATATACCAAGTAGTCTAATGTATCTTTTTCTCTCTCTGTCTACCAAGTAGCCTGCTGTATCTCTCTGTCTACCAAGTAGCCTGCTGTATCTCTCTGTCTACCAAGTAGCCTGCTGTATCTCTCTGTCTACTTTGAGGCAGATCAGCAGGCAGACTGAAACAACTGAACCAATCATAAATCCAGTAGTCTGGTGACATCACTGTACGGTAGACTTACGGGATCGATAGGTCAACTGCTATCGATCAGACAGTGACAATGTGTCTGTTGATGTTATTGAACGCTCTCATCTGACAGACCGCATTTATCATGGGCACATTTACATCAGACAAATTGGCTTTGTGTGTGTTGGCACATTTCATTCAGTCTATATGTAATGCACTATTGTAGACAGGTACACAAATCTACATCAACAAGAGGAGGCTGGTGGGAGTTGCTATATCTCCTCCCATTTATTAATTAGAACACTGTATTTATAACGCAGGCTGTCATTGGCTAAGCAAAAAAAAAAGGTCAGTAGCCTATCACAGCCCCAGTGTCTCAGGGCTGTGGTTTGGGAGTGGGTACTCAGTAGTGGGTTACAGTTGGGAGTGGGTACTCAGTAGTGGGTTACAGTTGGGAGTGAAGACTGGAAGACCCAGCAATGACCCATCTTCAATGCTCTTACTGAGGGAAGGAGGTTGTTGGCCAAGATCTCGCGATAAATGGCCCATCCATCCTCCCCTCAATACGGTGCAGTCGTCCTGTCCCCTTTGCAGAAAAGCATCCCCAAAGAATAATGTTTCCACCTCCATGCTTCACGGTTGGGATGGTGTTCTTGGGGTTGTACTCATCCTTCTTCTTCCTCCAAACACGGCGAGTGGAGTTTAGACCAAAAAGCTATATTTTTGTCTCATCAGACCACATGACCTTCTCCCATTCCTCCTCTGGATCATCCAGATGGTCATTGGCAAACTTCAGACGGGCCTGGACATGTGCTGGCTTGAGCAGGGGGACCTTGCGTGCGCTGCAGGATTTTAATCCATGACGGCGTAGTGTGTTACTAATGGTTTCCTTTGAGACTGTGGTCCCAGCTCTCTTCAGGTCATTGACCAGGTCCTGCCGTGTAGTTCTGGGCTGATCCCTCACCTTCCTCATGATCATTGATGCCCCACGAGGTGAGATCTTGCATGGAGCCCCAGACCGAGGTGATTGACCGTCATCTTGAACTTCTTCCATTTTCTAATAATTGCGCCAACAGTTGTTGCCTTCTCACCAAGCTGCTTGCCTATTGTCCTGTAGCCCATCCCAGCCTTGTGCAGGTCTACAATTTTATCCCTGATGTCCTTACACAGCTCTCTGGTCTTGGCCATTGTGGAGAGGTTGGAGCCTGTTTGATTGAGTGTGTGGACAGGTGTCTTTATACAGGTAACGAGTTCAAACAGGTGCAGTTAATACAGGTAATGAGTGGAGAACAGTATATGGAATACTGTCCAGTCTTATGGACTACTGTCCAGTAATATGGACTACTGTCCAGTCATATGGACTAATGTCCAGTCTTATGGACTACTGTCCAGTCATATGGACTACTGTCCAGTAATTTGGACTACTGTCCAGTCATATGGACTACTGTCCAGTCTTATGGACTACTGTCCAGTCTTATGGACTACTGTCCAGTCATATGGACTACTGTCCAGTCATATAGACTACTGTCCAGTCATATGGAATAATGTCCAGTCATATGGAATACTGTCCAGTCATATGGACTACTGTCCAGTCATATGGACTACTGTCCAGTCAAATGGAATACTGTCCAGTCATATGGACTACTGTCCTGTCATATGGACTACTGTCCAGTCATATGGAATACTGTCCAGTCAAATGGAATACTGTCCAGTCATATGGAATACTGTCCAGTCATATGGACTACTGTCCTGTCATATGGACTACTGTCCAGTCATATGGACTGCTGTCCAGTCATATGGACTACTGTCCTGTCATATGGACTACTGTCCAGTCATATGGACTGCTGTCCAGTCATATGGACTACTGTCCAGTCATATGGAATACTGTCCTGTCATATGGACTACTGTCCAGTCATATGGACTGCTGTCCAGTCATATGGACTACTGTCCTGTCATATGGACTACTGTCCAGTCATATGGACTACTGTCCAGTAATATGGACTACTGTCCTGTCATATGGACTACTGTCCAGTCATATGGAATACTGTCCAGTCTTATGGTCAAGTGCCACAAAGAGGGACATAGGCAAATTTAACTTGGCCCAGAACAGAGCAGCACGGCTGGCCCTTAAATCTACACAGAAAGCTAACATCAGTTACATCCATTAGCCAATCATATAACATTATTACACCACTATATATATACACAATACAGAACATGTAATACCACCATACAACAATATTACAATGTACATGTGTATAGAGTACGTGTGCTCTCTCCTGGCTCAATGTAGTGGAGAGATCGACTGTGTCAACTACTGGTCTTTGTGAGAGGTATTGACATGCTGAATGCACCGAGCTATCTGTTTAGGCAGCTCGGTGCATGTTTAGGCAGCCCAGGCATACCCCAAAAGACTTGCCACCAGGGGTCTGTTTAAACGACGAGCACACAGCTCAGATACCCAGGCATACCCCACAAGACATGCCACCAGAGGTCTCTTCACAGTCCCCAAGTCAAGAACAAACATTGGGAAACTCACAGTACGACACAGAGCCATGACTACATTCCACAGCAAGTAACTCATGCTAGCAGTAAAATCTGTTTTAAAAAAAACGTATGTACACTTTATGGAACAACGCAGACTGTGTAGAGACATTCTAGCACACGTACATTGTAATATTGTTGTATGGTAATAATGTTATATGATTGGCTAATGGGGATCCCTAATGAATACAAAACACACACCCAACCTGCTCTATCTGTGCACATTGTATGTCCCCAGGCTCTACGTGCAGTGCGATGTTAAATTAGAGTGTTGGAACTGCCGCTGTGGTGAACTCTGTTTCTATAGTGATACATCAGCCTGGGGAAGTGGGGGGGGGGGGGGCTGTTCTAACGAGAGAGAGAGAGAGAGAGAGAGAGAGAGAGAGAGAGAGAGAGAGAGGGAGAGAGAGAGAGAGAGAGAGAGAGAGAGAGCAATAGCCACAGTAGAAACAGTAAAGCTGTAAGACACAGGTGTGTCAGAACAGGTCAGAGACGGACACAGCAGGAGGAACACACACAACCACAGGTCTCTCTGAGAGAAAGATTGTTGCCAAGTCTTATTGCCAAGGACTATCCAGCAAACGTTCTGACAAACCAGTAACAAGCAAAAGAAGCACAACAGAATCCCCCCCAAAATATCATCCAACCTGAAACTGATTAAGTAGTGTTCAGTCTGAAGCTACTTTGAAAGCCTAGAATGCAAATAATACTACAATAATCTGTAGATATTTCACTTTATAAGGACTGAATGTTACGTTTGAAAGGCTACCAAGCTTGCTAGGACAGAACAGACCCGGCTGCAACATTAATTACCACTGAGGTGTGAAGCCCCTGAGCCCAACAACAGCAGCAGAGTTCCTCCCCCACCCAAACGCAGAGGCCTCTTTGGCCTTTCAGCTCCGTGGCTTCCCTCTGTGCAGAGGTCACCACAGTACATGAAGAGGCATGGAAAGAGAAGTTCCTGATGGACAATCCTGAGACACACTATCTGACTGCAGACCATCCCTGGGCATGGCACACTACCCCTTCCTTTAAGAGAGAGGGTAATTGGCGGAGGGTGGAACATCTGAGTAGTGGATAACGAGGACCCTGAGACAGAGACACCACCTGTACAGGAAGGGAACAGTTGTGTTGGAGGGCAGCGTCCCAACAGGACTTCCACAGAATCTTATCGAAAGCACGGCAGGAGAAGCTTTCTCTTAGTGACTACTTCCCCTTCCCCGAGCGAGTCTGATCTCACCTCTTCAAACTGTCCTGTAGACGAGGATACCGTTAAATTCTACAACCACCTAAACGGAAGTGATTCCCAAACCTTCCATAACAAACACAAACAGACCCCACAGAGCCCCAGGACAGCAACACATTTAGACCCAACCAAATCATGAGAAAACAACAAGATAAATACATTGGAAATAATTTGAAAAAAACTGAGCAAACTAGAATGTTATTTGACCTGACTATGTACAGACTCAGTGAGCATAGCCTTGCTATTGAGAAAGGCCGTCGTAGGCAGACCTGGCTCTCAAGAGAAGACAGGCTATGTGTACACTGCACACAAAATGAGGTGGAAACTGCTCCACTACAGCTCCGTCAATGAGAATGGGGGCGTGCTCAGTCCTCCTTTTCCTGTAGTCCACAATCAGCTCCTTTGTCTTGATCACATTGAGGGAGAGGTTGTTGTCCTTGCACCACAAGGTCAGGTCTCTGACCTCCTCCCTATAGGCTGTCTCATTGTTGTCATTGATCAGACCTACCACTGTTGTGTCATCAGCAAACTTAATGATGGAGTTGGAGTCGTGCCTGGCCGTTCAGTCATGAGTAAACAGGGAGTACAGGAGGGGACTGAGCACGCACCCATGAGGGGCTCCCTTGTAGAGTATCAGCGTGGCGGATGTGTTGTTACCTACCCTTACCACCTGGGGGCGCCCTGTCAGGAAGTCCAGGATCCAGTTGCAGAGGGAGGTGTTTAGTCCCAGGGTCCTTAGTTTAGTGATGAGCCTCGTGGACACTATGGTGATGAACGCTGAGCTGTAGTCAATGAACAGCATTCTCACATAGGGGTTCCTTTTGTCCAGGTGGGAAAGGGCAGTGTGGAGTGCAATAGAGATTGCGTCATCGGTGGATCTGTTGGTGCGGTATGGAAATTAGAGTGGGTCTAGGGTTTCTGGGTAATGGATATGGATGCATCTTATTTAAACTTCTTCAGGATCGGTGAAAATACAAAAGAATGTTTGGTTTTTCTTCTACCAGATCTATTGTGTTATATTCTCATACATTCCTTTCACATTTCCACAAACTTCAAAGTGTTTCCTTTCAAATGGTACCAAGAATATGCAAATCCTTGCTTCAGGGCCTGAGCTATAGGCAGTTAGATTTGGGTATGTCATTTTAGGCGAAAACGAATTATTCATGATCTCTTGCGACAGTTCAATCTATTAATAACAGACATACCCAAATCTAACTGAAAAAAAAAAAAAGCTTACATTATTGTTAATCTAACTGCGTTGTCCGATTTACCATGCGATTGTCTGAGGACGGCGCCCCACATCAACATATTTTTCAAACAGCACAGGCTTCATAAAATCACAAATAGCGATTAAATAAATCAACAAATTTTGAAGATCTTCCTCTGTTTGCAATCCCAAGGGTCCCAGCTACAAAATGAATGGTTGTTTTGTTAGATAAAATCCTTCTTTATTTCCCAAAAAGTCTGTTTAGTTGGCGCCATTGATTTCAGTAATCCACTCATTCAACATGCAGACAAAGGAGTCCAAAAAGCTGACGCTAAACTTTGTCCAAACAAGTCAAACAACTTTTCTATTTAATTCTCAGGTACTCTAAAATGTAAATAAACTATAATATAGAATGTTGACATCTAGTGGAAGCCATAGGAATTGCAATCTGGGAGACGGAATTACATAGATCAAAAGCGTTCCATTATAAAAACAAATCTGATTTCGGCCTGCCATATCAATTCCGTTATAGTCTCAGACATTATTTTAACACTTTTAGAAGCTTCAAAGTGTTTTCTATCCAATGCTACTAATTATATGCATATCCTGGCTTCTGGGCCTGAGTAACAGGCAGTTTACTTTGGGCACGTCAGTCAGGCGGAAATTCAGGAAACTAGAACCTATCCCTAATTTTTTATTCACTTTTGTTAATTATCTCTTTCACTTGCTTTGGCAATGTAAACATATTTATTGGCATATTCCCATGCCAATAAAGCCCTTAAATTGAAATTGAATTGACATTGAATTGGAGAGCCCTTGTAATGCGGCCACACTTTAGCGCCTCAAATTGGATGATCAGCCGCTCTATCAAATGGCGGATAAGAGAGGGCACTGCTCAGTGTGTGGTGTGGTGTGGTGTGTGTGTGTGGCTGTGTGTGTGTGTGTGTGTGTGTGTGTGTGTGTGTGTGTGTGTGTGTGTGTGTGTGTGTGTGTGTGTGTGGCTGTGATTGTGTGTGTGTGTGTGGCTGTGTATGTGCTAATCAGATCATTTGTATCTAACGTGACGTCATAGACACTTTGAGCGTTTCTTTTGTCTGTCTCTCTCTCAAAACAAAATGTGGTTTATTGTCCCATACACCAGATAGGTGGGAAATGTGTTTATTGTTCCATACACCAGATAGGTGGGAAATGTGTTTATTGTCCCATACACCAGATAGGTGGGAAATGTGTAGATTTTACAGGTTCAGCCATATCAATACAGAGCCCCTGGAACAAATCAGTGCCTTTTATTTTCTCTTTACTTAACTGGGCAAGTCAGTTAAGAATAAATTATTGTTTAAAAGGACAGCCTACCGGGGAACAGTGCCTTGTTCAGTGGCAGAACGACAGGTGTTTACCTTGTCAGCTCAGGGATCCAATCCAGCAACCTTTCAGGTACTGGCTCAACACTCTAACCACTAGGTTACCTGCTGCCCCAAATATTGATGTGCCTTGCTCAATGGTACATCAACATATTTTTCTCCTTGTCAGCTCAGGGATTTGAACCAGCGACCTTTGGGTTACTGGCCTAATGCTCTAACTACTAAGCAACCTGCTGCCGTCGCTATCTGTCTGTGTATTGGACTGGTACTGTACAGTATATTGATTGATCTGTTTGCTTCCTGTTCCCACTATACTTTTCCCATTCTGATAGGCTGATAGGCTATCCTCATACACACACACACACACACATGCAGACGCACACGCGCACACACACACACACACACACACACACACACACACACACACACACACACACACACACACACACACACACACACACACACACACACACACACACACACACACACACACACACACACACACAGTACTCTATGACTGACTGGATGAGTTCCTCGCTCCATTTTTCAACTTGTCTACCTCACTGTTAGCCTCACTCTGTCTCTCATCAGAGACAAAGGACAGATTTCCACCGGTCTAATGTCTATTGCTTGTCTTTCTTGGCCCAAGTCTCTTCTTCTTATTGGTGTCCTTTAGTAGTGGTTTTCTTTGCAGCAATTCGATCATGAAGGCCTGATTCACGCAGTCTCCTCTGAACAGTTGATGTTGAGATGTGTCTGTTACTTGAACTCTGTGAAGCATTTATTTGGGCTGCAATTTCTGAGGTGCAGTTAACTCTAATGAACGTATCCTCTGCAGCAGAGGTAACTCTGGGTCTTCCTTTCCTGTGGCGGTCCCCATGAGAGCCAGTTTCATCATAGTGCTTGATGGTTTTTGCGACTGCACTTGAAGAAACTTTTCAAAGTTCTTGAAATTGACCTTCATGTCTTAAAGTAATGATGGACTGTCGTTTCTATTTGCTTATTTGAGCTGTTCTTGCCGTAATATGGACTTGGTCTTTTACCAAATAGGACTATTTTCTGTATTTTTTTATTTCACCTTTATTTAACCAGGTAGACTAGTTGAGAACAAGTTCTCATTTACAACTGCGACCTGGCCAAGATAAAGCAAAGCAGTGCGACACAAACAACAACACAGAGTTACACATAAATAAACATACAGTCAATAATACAATACAAAAAGTCTATATACAGTGTGTGCAAATGAGGTAGGATAAGGGAGGTAAGGCAATGAATAGGCCGTAGTGGCGAAATAATTACAATGTAGCAATTAAACACTGGAGTGATAAATGGGCAGAAGATGGGTTTGCAAGTAGAGATACTGCAGAGCAAAGGAGCAAATAAAATAAGCAAATAAAATAAATAACAGTATGGGGATGAGGTAGTTGGATGTTCTATTTACAGATGGGCTATGTACAGGTGTAGTGATCTGTGAGCTGCTCTGACAGTTGGTGCTTAAAGCTAGCGAGGGAGATATGAGTCTCCAGCTTCAGTGATTTTTGCAGTTTGTTCCAGTCATTGGCAGCAGAAAACTGGAAGGAAAGGCGGCCAAAGGAGGAATTGGCTTTGGGGGTGACCAGTGAAATATACCTGCTGGAGCGCGTGCTACGGGTGGGTGCTGCTATGGTGACCAGTGAGCTGAGATAAGGCGGGGCTTTAACTAGCAAAGACTTATAGAGGACCTGGAGCCAGTGGGTTGGCGACGAATATGAAGCGAGGGCCAGCCAACGAGAGCATACAGGTCGCAGTTGTGGGTAGTATATGGGGCTTTGGTGACAAAACGGATGGCACTGTGATAGACTGCATCCAATTTACTGTGTAGAGTGTTGGAGGCTATTTTGTAAATGACATCGCTGAAGTCAAGGATCGGTAGGATAGTCAGTTTTACGAGGGTATGTTTGGCAGCATTAGTGAAGAATCCTTGGTTGCAAAATAGGAAGCCGATTCTAGATATAATTTTTGATTGGAGATGCTTAATGTGAGCCTGGAAGGAGAGTTTACGGTCTAACCAGACACGTAGGTATTTGTAGTTGTCCACATGTTCTAAGTCAGAACCGTTCAGAGTAGTGATGCTGGATGGGGCGGGCAGGTGCGGGCAACGATCGGTTGAAGAGTATGCATTTAGTTTTACTTGCATTTAAGATCAGTTGGAGGCCACGGAAGGAGAGTTGTATGGCTTGAAGCTCGTCTGGAGGTTAGTTAACACAGTGTCCAAGAAGGGCCAGAGGTATACAGAAAGGTGTCGTCTGCGTAGAGGTGGATAAGAGAATCACCAGCAGCAGCAGCAACATCATTGATGTATTCAGGGAAAAGAATCGGCCCGAGGATTGAACCCTGTGGCACAACCATAGAGACTGCCAGAGGTCCGGACAACATGCCCTCCGATTTGACACACTGAACTCTGTCTGAGAAGTAGTTGGTGAAACAGGCGAGGCAGTCATTTGAGAGACCCGTTGAGCCTGCCGATAAGAATGTGGTGATTGACGGAGTTGAAAGCCTTGGCCAGGTCGATGAAGACGGCTGCACAGTATTGTCTCTTATCGATGGCGGTTATGATATCATTTAGGACCTTAAGCGTGGCTGAGGTTGCACCCATGACCAGCTCAGAAACCAGATTGCATAGCGGAGAAGGTACGGTGGGATTCGAAATGGTCGGTGATCTGTTTGTTGACTTGGCTTTCAAAGAACTTAGAAAGGCAGGGTAGATGAAGATGGGGATGACCACAGTAGCTTTCCAATCTTTGGGAATCTCCGACGATACGAAAGAGAGGTTGAACAGGCTGGTGAGGCTTGGCAAGTTGCTGTGGGGGGCGCAAGGCTGTTGACCGGGGTAGGGGTAGCCAGGTGGAAAGCATGGCCAGCCGTAGAAAAATGCTTATTGAAATTCGTAATTATCGTTGATTTATCGGTGGTGGCAGTGTTTCCTAGCTTCAGTGCAGTGGGCAGTTGGGAGGAGGTGCTCTTATTCTCCATTGACTTTACAGTGCCCCAGAACTTTTTGGAGTTTCCAGTACAGGATGAAAATGTCTGAAAAGGCTAGCCTTTGCTTTCCTAACTGCCTGTGTATATTGGTTTCTAGCTTCCCTGAAAAGTTGCATATCACGGGGGCTGTTCGATGCTAATGCAGTACGCCACAGGATGTTTTTGTGCTGGTCAAGGCAGTCAGGTCTGGAGTGAACCAAAGGCTATATCTGTTCCTGGTTCTAAATTTATTGAATGGGGCATGCTTATTTAAGATGGTGAGGAAAGCACTTTTAAAGAATAACCAGGCATCATCTACTGACGGAATGAGGTCAATATCCTTCCAGGATACCCGGGCCAGATCGACTAGAAAGGCTTGCTCGCAGAAGTGTTTTAGGGAGCGTTTGATAGTAATGAGGGGTGGTCGTTTGACCGCAGAACCATTACAGACGCAGGCAATGAGGCAGTGATCGCTGAGATCTTGGTTGAAGACAGCAGAGGTGTATTTGGAGAGCAGGTTGGTTACGACGATATCTATGAGGGTGCCTGTGTTTACGGATTTGGAGTTGTACCTGGTGGGTTCATTGATAATTTGTGTGAGATTGAGATCTCTGCATTATATTGCAGCTCCGCCTCCTTTGGCAGTTCTATCTTTTCGGAAAATGTTATAGTTATGGATGGAAATATCAGTTTTTTTGGTGGTCTTCCTAAGACAGGATTCAAACACGGCTAAGCCATCCGGGTTGTTAAGGCAGTGAATAAAACAAACTTAGGGAGGATGCTTCTACTGTTAACATGCAAGAAACCAAGGCATTTACGGTTACAGAAGTCAACAAATGAGAGCGCCTGGGGAATGGGAGTGGAGCTAGGCACTGCAGGGCCTGGATTAACCTCTACATCACCAGAGGAACAGAGGAGAAGTAGGATAAGGGTACGGCTAAATGCTATACGAACTGGCCGTCTAGTGCATTCGGAACAGAGAGTAAAAGGAGCAGGTTTCTGGGCACTGTAGAATAGATTCAAGGCATAATGTACTGACAAAGGTATGGTAGGATGTGAATACAGTTGAGGTAAACCTATGCATTGAGTGATGATGAGAGAGATATTGTCTCTAGAAACATCATTTCAACTTGGTGAGGTCACCGCATGTGTGGGAGGAGGAACTAAAGGGTTAACTAAGGCGTTTTGAGCAGAGGCTCTACAGTGAAATAAGGCAATAATTACTAACCAAAACAGTGATGGACAAGGTATATTGACATTAGGGAGAGGCATGCGTAGCCGGGTGATCATAGGGGTCCAGTGAGTGGCTTGGCGGGCCAGAGACACGGCAATTCAGGCAGCTAGCGAGCCGGGGCTAGCAAGCTAACAGAAGGGCCTTAGAGGGACGTCGCAACGGAAGAAGTCAGTTGTAGCCCCCTCGTGCTGTTACGTCGGCAGGCCAGTCGTCGTGGATCAGCAGTGCTCCATGTGGTAAAAGGGTCCAGGCCAATTGGCAAAATAGGTATAGTGGCTAAAGAATTTGTCTGATGGGTCTCTTAAGCTAACAGGCCGATATGCTCTAGGCAGCTAGCGGGACGTTGCTAGCAGGCTAGCAGATGGGCATTCAGGGGACGTTACAACGCAGAAGCCAGTTGAGAAACCCTCTCGAGTGAATTACGTCGGTAGTCCAGTTTTGATGGGTCGGCGGGGGTCCAGGCCAATTGGCAAAATAGGTATTGTAGCCCAAGGAGTGGCTGATGGACCTCTTCGGCTAGCCAGGAGATGGGCCTAGCAAAGGCTAGCTCCAGGCTAATTGGTTCTTGCTTCGGGACAGAGACGTTAGCCAGGACTGGCCACTCGGATAGCAGCTAGCTAGTTGCGATGATACAGGTGAAAAGGTTCAGAGCTTGCGTTAGGAATCCGGAGATATGGAGAAAAATAAGTCCGATTTGCTCTGGTTTGAGTCGCGGTGTGCAGACTGGCAAGAGTTGTCCGAGCTAAAGGTTAGCTGATGACCGCTAGCAGTGGCTAGCTGACTACTATCTAGTAGCTAGTTAGCTGGCTAGCTTCAGTTGGGGGTTCCTGGCCTCTCCAGAGATGTTCGATCGGGTTCAAGTCTGGGCTCATGCTGGGCCACACAAGGACATTCAGAGACTTGTCCCGAAGCCACTCCTGCGTTGTCTTGGCTGTCTACCACTCTTTTCATCAATTAAGTAGCTATCAGCAACTGGGCTTCCCATAGGGCGGGGAGGGCCAAGAGACCAGAGATGGCAGAACGGAGTAATCGGGTTGGGGTTTAGGGTTTAGGGTTTAGGGTTTGAGCCTGAAGGAAGGGAGGGGCAGGTTATCTTGCTGCTGAGTTGGCAAGCACCATGGTCTTATAGTGAATGCGACCTTCGACTGGAAGCCAGTGGAGTGTCCTGAGGAACTTGGTGACTTGAGAAGACTTGGGAAGGTATAAAACCAGGCAGAGATAGCGAGAAGCAGAAAGAGAGAGATACTATGTGAGAAGCAAGTTAAATGGAGAGAGAATGACAGGTCATGATAGTATCTCTATCTCTTTCTCTCTCTGTCAGACTACTTTCTCTTTCCTTATCTCCCTCTCTCCCCTTTCTATCCTCTATATATACATATATCTATACAAAACCAGTCAAAGGTTTGGACACACTACTAATTCAAGAGTTTTTCTTTATTTTTACTATTTAAGAATAATAAGACATCAACACTATGAAATAACACATATGGATACATGTAGTAACCAAAAAAGTGTTTAAGAAATCAAAATATATGTTAGCAGCGTTCTGGATAAGATTCAGTGGTGTGATTGCACAAGCGGGGAGCCAAGCCAACAGCAAGTTGCAGTAGATGAAAACTGCCTGGATTCGGATCTGCGCGGCTTCCTGTGTGAGGCAGGGTCATACTCTACGGATTTTGTAGAGTATGAACCTGCAGGAGAGACTCACTGCTTTGATTTTTGCAGAGGTCACGCCACGGTTGGAGACTGGGGGCAGGTGCTCTACACAGTACGAGCCCTATCTGGGGGCAGGTGCTCTACACAGTACGAGCCCTATCTGGGGGCATCTGCTCTACACAGTACACGCCCTATCTGGGGGCATCTGCTCTACACAGTACGAGCCCTATCTGGGGGCAAGTGCTCTACACAGTACGAGCCCTATCTGGGGGCATCTGCTCTGCACAGTACGAGCCCTATCTGGGGGGAGGTGCTCTACACAGTACGAGCCCTATCTGGGGGCATCTGCTCTGCACAGTACGAGCCCTATCTGGGGGCATCTGCTCTGCACAGTACGAGCCCTATCTGGGGGCATCTGCTCTGCACAGTATGAGCCCTATCTGGGGGGAGGTGCTCTACACAGTATGAGCCCTATCTGGGGGCATCTGCTCTACACAGTACGAGCCCTATCTGGGGGGAGGTGCTCTACACAGTACGAGCCCTATCTGGGGGGAGGTGCTCTACACAGTACGAGCCCTATCTGGGGGCAGGTGCTCTACACTGTACGAGCCCTATCTGGGGGCATTGCTCTACACAGTACGAGCCCTATCTGGGGGCAGGTGCTCTACACAGTACGAGCCCTATCTGGGGGCATCTGCTCTACACAGTACGAGCCCTATCTGGGGGCAGGTGCTCTACACAGTACGAGCCCTATCTGGGGGCAGGTGCTCTACACAGTACGAGCCCTATCTGGGGGCAGGTGCTCTACACAGTACGAGCCCTATCTGGGGGCAGGTGCTCTACACAGTACGAGCCCTATCTGGGGGCATGTGCTCTACACAGTACGAGCCCTATCTGGGGGCATGTGCTCTACACAGTACGAGCCCTATCTGGGGGCATCTGCTCTACACAGTACGAGCCCTATCTCGGGGGAGGTGCTCCACACAGTACGAGCCCTATCTGGGGGCATCTGCTCTACACAGTACGAGCCCTATCTGGGGGCATCTGCTCTACACAGTACGAGCCCTATCTGGGGGGAGGTGCTCTACACAGTACGAGCCCTATCTGGGGGCATCTGCTCTACACAGTACGAGCCCTATCTGGGGGGAGGTGCTCTACACAGGAACAGCCCTTTTTGGGTACATGCCTGCCTCCCAATATTCATTATATTCCTTTGACTTAATCTGATTATATGATTGTGTGCATTTCCTATTTAATTAAATAATTGATTTGTAATTTGATTGTATCTTGATTGCTTGTGTGTATTCCAGAGATGGTTGAATGCTTGGCTTAATTTATTGATTGATGTATTGATCAATCAACTGATTGTGTGCATTCCCAACAATTATCAGTTTATTGTTCAGGAATCATTGCTTGATTCCTTGTGTTTCTTGTTTCTTTCTCCAGGGAGGAGACGTTGTGATGGGGAAAGGAAACAGTAAGCTGGCGCCAGAGGTTCTGGATGACCTCACCAAGAGTACTGAGTTCAACGAGGCTGAGCTCAAGCAGTGGTACAAAGGCTTCCTCAAAGACTGTCCCTCTGGTATACTGAATCTAGAGGAGTTCCAACAACTATATGTCAAGGTGAGAGAGGAGGGAGGGAGGGAGGGAGGGAGGGAGGGAGGGAGGGAGGGAGGGAGGGAGGAAGGGAGGAAGGGAGGGAGGAAGATTCAAAGACTGGCCCACTGGTATACAGAATCTAGTTCCAACAACTATATGTTGGGAGGGCGAGAGAGAGACCACCCCGGCCTCACCCTACTAGAATCTGAAGTGGACCAAAAAAGGTCCAGTCGCCAGGACCACAAATACAAATTCCATCTAGACACTATTGCCCGAGAGCACACAAAAAAACGATAAGAATTCACAAAATGGGACAAACACCAAATTGAGACTCCTCATGCAGAATTCTGCAAAAAATATCCTCTGTGGACAACGTAAAACAGCAAATAATGCATGCAGAGCAGAATTAGACTGATACCCGCTAATTATCGAAATCCAGAAAAGAGCCTTTAAATTCTACAACCACCAATTCCCAAACCTTCCCTAACAAAGCCATCACCTACAGAGAGATGAATCCGGAGAAGAGTCCCCTAAGCAAGCTGGGGTTCTGTTCACAAACACACACAGACCCCACAGAGCCCCAGGACAGCAACACAATTAGACCCAACCAAATCATGAGAAAACAAAAAGATAATTACTTGACAAATGGAAAGAATTTACAAAGAAAAGAGCAAACTAGAATGCTATTTGGCCCTAAACAGAGAATACACAGTGGCAGAATACCTGACCACTGTGACTGACCCAAGGAAAGCTTTGACTATGTACAGACTCATTGAGCATAGCCTTGCTATTGAGAAAGGCCACCATAGCCTGTCTTCTCTTGAGAGCCAGGTCTGCCTATGTGCACACTGCCCACAAAATTAGGTGGAAACTGAGCTGCACTTCCTAATCTCCTGCCAAATGTATGACCATATTAGACACACATATTTCCCTCAGATTACACAGACCCACAAAGAATTAGAAAACAAACCCAATTTTGATAACCTCTCTGGCCCAGGCGTTCCGCTAGCGGAACTCCTCCCACATTCCACTGAAAAGGCAGAGCGCGAAATTCAAAAAATATTTTTTAGAAGTATTTAACTTTCACACATTAACAAGTCCAATACAGCAAATGAAAGATACACATCTTGTGAATCCAGTCAACATGTCCGATTTTTTAAATGTTTTACAGCGAAAACAGCACGTATATTTATGTTAGCTCACCACCAAATACAAAGAAGGACAGACATTTTTCACAGCACAGGTAGCATGCACAAAGCCAACCTAACTAACCAAGAACCAACCAAACTAACCAAGAAACAACTTAATCAGATGACAGTCTTATAACATGTTACACAATAAATCTATGTTTTGTTCGAAAAATGTGCATATTTGAGGTATAAATCAGTTTTACATTGCAGCTACCATCACAGCTACCGTCAAAAATCGCACCGAAGCAGCCAGAGTAATTATAGAGACCAACGTGGAATACCTAAATACTCATCATAAAACATTTCTGAAAAATGCATCGTGTACAGCAAATGAAAGACAAGCATCTTGTGAATCCAGCCAATATTTCAGATTTTTTAAGTGTTTTACAGCGAAAACACAATATAGCATTATATTAGCTTACTACAATAGCCTACCACACTTCCGCATTCATTCATCAAGGCACGTTAGCGATAGCAATAGGCACGTTAGCGTTAGCAAATAAACCAGCAAAAGATATTAATTTTCACTAACCTTCATAAACCTTCCTCAGATGACAGTCCTATAACATCAGGTTATACATACACTTATGTTTTGTTCGAAAATGTGCATATTTAGAGCTGAAATCAGTGGTTATCCATTATGCTAACGTAGCTTCTTTTTCCCAGAATGTGCGGATATTTCTATTAGACTCTCACCTATTCTGACCAAATAGCTATTCATAAACATTACAAAAAAATACATGTTGTATAGGAAATGATAGATACACTAGTTCTTAATGCAATCGCAGTGTTAGAATTCTAAAAATATCTTCATTACGACATCCACCTTACGTTATAGCGAGAGAGTGCCCAAAATCTGGGCGCAAAACTACTACTATACAGTTCGACAGATATATGAAATAGCATCACAAAATGGGTCCTACTTTTGGTGATCTTCCATCAGAATGTTGGACAAGGGGTCCTTTGTCCAGAACAGTCGTTGTTTGGATTTAGAACATCGTTTTTCCCTCTTGAATTAGCAAGCACACTGGCCAAGTGGCTCGAAGCTCTCCTTTCTGAACAAAGGCACACAACGCAACACGCCTAACGTCCCGAATAAATTTCAAAAATCTAATAAAACTATATTGAAAAAACATACTTTACGATGATATGGTCACATGTATCAAATAAAATCAAAGCCGGAGATAGTAATCGCCTATAACGACAACTATTCAGATGGCAAATCCAGGACCAACTTCGCGCCTTCCTGAAAACATAAAATGGGTGACACGTCATTCCAAGAGGACGTATTCCATCTCAGACCAAGATAATCACTCCATTTCTTCTCTCACTGCATCTTGACATCCTGGGGAAGGTGTATGACGTGCATGTATACTAATAGCTATCATGCCTATTTATAGGCAGGACCCAGAAGAGAGCATCGATTTCAGATTTTCCACTTCCTGGTCAGGAAGTTTGTGCCAAATGAGTTCTGTTTCACTCACAGATATAATTCAAACGGTTTTAGAAACTAGAGAGTGTTTTCTATCCAATAGTAATAATAATATGCATATTGTACGAGCAAGAATTGAGTACGAGGCCGTTTAAATTGGGCACGTTTTTCCCCCAAAGTGACAACAGCGCCCTCTGTCCTCATCAGGTTTGATAAACTCCCATATCTACTGGGTGAAAGACCACAGTGTGCCATCACAGCAGCAAGATTTGCAACCAGTTGCCACAAGAAAAGGTCAACCAGTGAAGAAGAAACACCATTGTAATACAACCCATATTTATGCTTATTTATTTTCCCTTTTGTACTTTAACTATTTGTACATCATTACAACACCGTATATATACATATAATATGACATTTGTAATGTCTTTATTATTTTGGAACTTCTGTGAGTGTAATACATACTGTTCATTTTTATTGTTTTTTTCACTTTTGTACATTATCTACTTCACTTGCTTTGGCAATGTTAACATATGTTTCCCATGCTGATAAATCCCCTTGAATTGAATTGATTTGAGAGATAGGAAGATTCAAGACTGCCCCACTGGTATGCAGAATCTAGAGGAGTTCCAACAACTATATATCAAGGTGAGAGAGGAGGGAGGGAGACTCAACGACTGACTCGCAGGTGTACTCAACCTAAAGGCGTTCCAACAACTCTTTGTCAAGTAGGGAGAGAGGGAGAGAAGGGGAGAAGGAGAGGGAGAGGGATTCTCCTACATGTCCAGAGGAAAACTAAAATCCATCCAGCTGGTCCTGAGGCTGAGTTCAGAAACCTGTTCTACTAACACACTGAAGCCTCAGGACCAGAACATCCAATCAATCAGAATAAACCAATTACAACACAGTCAAAACAAAACGACATTGCTTATTGGGAAGCACAAGCACAAAGCAAAATGCAGTGCTATCTGGCCCTAAATCGACAGTACTCCGTAGCTAACTATTTGACCATGGTAACTGATCAAAACCTTAGAAAAACCTGGTTCAGTGAGCAGAAAAACAGGATCAGTGAGCACAGCCTTGCCATTGAGAAGGGTAGACACAGTAAAACCTGGCTCCCTGTAGAGGAAAGGCTGTGCAACCACTGCACAACAGCAGAACCTGAGACGGAGCTGCATTTCCTGACAAAATGCCAAAAATATAAAACAATTAGAGAGTGTCATGTCCCCAAATTGAAACCCTTATTGAATATGTACATTGTTACGTCATGCCAATAAAGCAAATTGAATTGGAGAGAGAGAGAGAGAGAGAGAGAGAGAGAGAGAGAGAGAGAGAGAGAGAGAGAGAGAGAGAGAGAGAGAGAGAGAGAGAGAGAGACAGACATGCTGCTCAACGTGAGCTCCTGATCATGTAATTTTTTGGGGGGATTAACACTCAAATCTAAAAATAATTCAAGTCAAGAAATGATGAACAGCAAATCTATTCAATCACAATAGAAAAAAAAGTAACTTTGCGCCTCAAATTAAGAAGTTTTAATTCTTGCTAGCTACACAACAAGAACCTAGCCAGCAGGCTAACAAGCTAGCCAGAAACATTGAGCTAGAACAAACCTAGCAAGAGGAAGTAGTACAACTACATCAAACATCCAAACTGAGTGAGTAAACCAAAAGTAACACGGACTCTAACGATAAAAATATATTCTCTTTTTTTGTGTGAAGATTTGTCACTACCTTTGCTGGTTTTTGAGCGAAATTAGACCTAGCTAGCAACTGCAGCAGACAAACAAAACCGGTTGCTATGACAACAGTGCAGCAGCATAGAGCAGCAGCAGCATCAGTAGCCCACAGGCATCATGTCCCCACACCCCCTCAGCGCTGAGTCCAAAAGGGTACATCCAGCACCTCTCTTCCCACCATAGCGGAGGTCACGCCCCAGCAAGAGAGCGACCCCCCTCAGTGCAGAGCAGGCTCAGGCCCTCCTCACCACCATGGCTGCCATGAGGGATGAGTTCATCAAACTGGAGGGGAAGGTTGTCCTGCTGAGGGAGATCGTGAGCAAACAGCAACCAGACATCCACACCTTAGAGGAGCTCCTAACCAAGGTGCAGACAGAGCAGGACAGCAGCCTTGCAACACAGCTGAAGGTCTTTTTTAAAATAAACTAATAGAAAGTGCTATTGGAGGGAAAACATATGATGTTATTAAATCAATGTACACTAAAATCAAATCTGCGGTTCAAATTGGCAATAAGCGAACAGACTTCTCTCAGGGACGTGGAGGGAAACAGGGCAGCTCAATATGTCCAACACTATTTAACATCTACATTAATGAATTACCAAAAACATCAGAAGAAACTGCAGCACCTGGTCTCACCCTAAACAACACTGAAATCGAGTGTCTGCTGTAAGCAGATGACCTGGTGCTGCTGTCTCCCACTAAGGAGGGGTTACAGAAGCATCTAGATTATCTGCACAGGTTCTGTCAGACCTGGGCTCTGACAGTTAACCTAAAAAAAAAAACTCATATGATAACATTCCAAAAGAGGTTCGGGAATCAGGAAGACAAATATAAATTATATTTGTACACAGTTCTATTAAAAAACACGTATCAAGGACTAAATGTCAGCAACACAGGTAGCTTTTACATGGCTGTGAATGAGCTGAGAGACAAAGCAAGAAGAGCTTTCCTTTAAAAGGAACATTCAAATCGAAATTCCAGTTAGAATCTGGCTCAAAATGTTACAATCAGTAATAGAACCAATTGCTCTATATGAATCAAATGTATTTATAAATTCCTTTTTACATCAGCCGATGTCACAAAGTGCTGTACAGAAACCCAGCCTAAAACCCCAAGCAATGCAGATGTAGAAGCACGGTGGCTCGGAAAAACTCCCTAGAAAGGCAAGAACCTAGGAAGAAACCTAGAGAGGAACCAGGCTCTGAGGGGTGACCAGTCCTCTTCTGGTTGTGCCAGGTGGAGATTATAACAGTACATAGCCAAGATGTTCAAACGTTCATTGGTTGACCAGCAGGGTCCAATAATAATAATCACAGGGGTTGTCAAAGGTGCAACCGGTCAGCACCTCAGGAGTAAATGTCAGTTAGTTTTTCAGAGCCGATCAATTAGAGTTACAGTGGGGCAAAAAAGTATTTAGTCAGCCACCAATTGTGCAAGTTCTCCCACTTAAAAAGATGAGAGAGCCCTGTAATTTTCAGCAGAGGTACACTTCAACTATGACAGACAAAATGAGAAAAAAAATCCAGAAAATCACATTGTAGGATTTTTAATGAATTTATTTGCAAATTATGGTGGAAAATAAGTATGATGGTGATGTGGATATTGTCACGTTCTGACCCTAGTTATTGTGTTAATCCTTTGTTTTGTTGGTCAGGACGTGAGCTGGGTGGGCATTCTATATGTTGTGTTTCTATGTTGGGTTTAATGTGTTGCCTGATATGGTTCTCAATTAGAGGCAGGTGTTTGACGTTTCCTCTGATTGAGAACCATATTTAAGGTAGGCTGTTCTCACTGTTTGTTTGTGGGTGATTGTCTTCCGTGTCTGTGTATGTCGCACCACACGGGACTGTTTCGTTTGTTCATTTGTTTGGTTAGTCTGTTCCTGTTCGTGCGTTCCTCGTGTTTATGTAAGTTCACATGTTCAGGTCTGTCTACGTCGTTTTGTTGTTTTGTAATTTTCCAAGTGTTTTTCGTGTTCGTCTTCGTCTTTAAATAAATCATTATGTATTCAGCACCCGCTGCGTCTTGGTCCACTCTCTCAACGAAAGACGACCGTTACAGATATACACTGTATACATATCCATTAATGACATACAAGATCTCACTCCAATACATTTTTATAGAAAGTTAGCAATAATAGATAAGATCTTTCCTTTCTATTTTTAGATAAATCACCTTGATGAACTCTTTTTTTTAAACTTTCTTTTTTAATTTAACCTTTTTTTAAACTAGGCAATTCAGTTAAGAACAAATTGTTATTTACAATGACGGCCTACCCTGGCGACGCTTGGCCAATTGTGCGCCGCCCTATGGGACTACTAATCACGGCTGGATGTGATACAGCCTGGATTTGAACCAGGGACTGTAGTGACACCTCTTGCATGGAGATGCAGTGCCTTAGACCGCTGCGCCACTCAGTAGCCATATCACAGTTGACATATTTCCTTATGGTCTTGCCTAGACCTAGAGAAACATTTAAGAAAAATATTTAAAAAATGTATATGAGAAAAAAATATTCCATTTTATTTGGAACTGAAAACCCTTATTTTTCTATATAAAAAAGGTATCATATTTGTAAATTATATCATAAATAGGACTGGTGGAGTTATGTCACACATGCAGCTAACACAGACATATGGAAATGTCTGCTCTACCCAAAAGTACAACCAACTATTTGCAGCGTCACCGCAAAAATGGGAGAGGAAAGTGGAATGGGAAAAAGTAAAGAACTTGTCTGTCGGCCCATTAATTTGATTAAAGAAGATTGTGATAAATAAAAAACTATACCAGTTTCATTTAAGGACCAAAAAATTGACAGCCTTGGCATATAGATTGCAAAATAGTTGTGAGGACATTTTCAGTGTACTGATTCTATGGCACTAATACTAATACGTAAAACGACGGCAGATTCAAAACTAAATTATCATACAGAATTCTTGCAACCAATAGAGTGCTATTTATATGGGGGATACAACCATCCCAGCTCTGCAGATTTTGCTGCGAAGAGACAGAATCATTAGATAATTTGTTTTGGTTTTGTCCATATGTAGCTTGTTTTTGGTCACAGGTCCAGGAATGGCTGAAGAATTGCAATATTTACCTGGAGCTAACCCTGCAGATAGCAATACTGGGTGATTTGAAAAGTCATAGTCAATCGATCAATAATATACTAATACTTTTAGCAAAAAAAATAAGAATTATATTTACAATCTGTAGAAGCTATGAGAATAGAAAGGTTCAGTACTTAATGTGAAACATCACAGCACAGTTGAAAAATATATGGCAAATAGAAATCCAATATGGATGGTGTTAAGAGATAGATGGGAGGGGTTGAATGGAGCCGAAGGTTGGGACTAATAACAACTAATAACAACAAGATAACTAATGTAAAACATACTGTGTCCGTGAAACTTATATAGTTTCAGAACTTTTTTGAAAGAGCACAGTTTGAAAGATATGGCAAATATAAATCAAACCGGAGGGACATCAGAAAATATATGGTCAGAGGTTGGAGGGTCGGAGGTTGAGGGTAGAGGAAGAACAGGAGTAAAAACAAGCTAAATAAAATGATTGTAATAATAAACTGTGTCCATTAAATGTATAAAGTATGTATAAGCTGGAAATACAGGGCTATGCATTGTTGTTCACTGGTTTGCTCCAAGTGGTGGAGGGGTGGTAGTGTTGGAGGGTAATCAAGGAAATGTATTTAAAAATATATATCTACAGTATGTATGTATGTATTTATGTATGTATGTGTATATTTATGTATTTATATGTGTATGTATATGTATGTATATACACTGCTCAAAAAAATAAAGGGAACACTAAAATAACACATCCTAGATCTGAATGAATGAAATATTCTTTTTTAATACTTTTTTCTTTACATAGTTGAATGTGCTGACAACAAAATCACACAAAAATGATCAATGTAAATAAAATTTATCGACTCATGGAGGTCTGGATTTGGAGTCACACTCAAAATTAAAGGGGAAAACCACACTACAGGCTGATCCAACTTTGATGTAATGTCCTTAAATCAAGTCAAAATGAGTCTCAGTAGTGTGTGTGGCCTCCACGTGCCTGTATGACCTCCCTACAACACCTGGGCATGCTCCTGATGAGGTGGCGGATGGTCTCCTGAGGGATCTCCTCCCAGACCTGGACTAAAGCATCCGCCAACTCCTGGACAGTCTGTGGTGCAATGTGGCGTTGGTGGATGGAGCGAGACATGATGTCCCAGATGTGCTCAATTGGATTCAGGTCTGGGGAACGGGCGGGCCAGTCCATAGCATCAATGCCTTCCTCTTGCAGGAACTGCTGACACACTCCAGCCACATGAGGTCTAGCATTGTCTTGCATTAGGAGGAACCCAGGGCCAACCGCACCAGCATATGGTCTCACAAGGGGTCTGAGGATCTCATCTCGGTACCTAATGGCAGTCAGGCCACCTCTGGCGAGCACATGGAGGGCTGTGCGGCCCCCCAAAGAAATGCCACCCCACACCATGACTGACCCACCGCCAAACCGGTCATGCTGGAGGATGTTGCAGGCAGCAGAACGTTCTCCACGGCATCTCCAGACTCTGTCACGTCTGTCACGTGCTCATGTGCTCAGTGTGAACCTGCTTTCATCTGTGAAGAGCACAGGGCGCCAGTGGCGAATTTGCCAATCTTGGTGTTCTCTGGCAAATGCCAAACGTCCTGCACGGTGTTGGGCTGTAAGCACAACCCCCACCTGTGGACGTCGGGCCCTCATACCACCCTCATGGAGTCTGTTTCTGACCGTTTGAGCAGACACATGCACATTTGTGGCCTGCTGGAGGTCATTTTGCAGGGCTCTGGCAGTGCTCCACCTGCTCCTCCTTGCACAAAGGTGGAGGTAGCGGTCCTGCTGCTGGGTTGTTGCCCTCCTACGGCCTCCTCCACGTCTCCTGATGTACTGGCCTGTCTCCTGGTAGCGCCTCCATGCTCTGGACACTACGCTGACAGACACAGCAAACCTTCTTGCCACAGCTCGCATTGATGTGCCATCCTGGATGAGCTGCACTACCTGAGCCACTTGTGTGGGTTGTAGACTCCGTCTCATGCTACCACTAGAGTGAAAGCACCGCCAGCATTCAAAAGTGACCAAAACATCAGCCAGGAAGCATAGGAACTGAGAAGTGGTCTGTGGTCACCACCTGCAGAACCACTCCTTTATTGGGGGTGTCTTGCTAATTGCCTATAATTTCCACCTTTTGTCTATTCCATTTGCACAACAGCATGTGAAATTTATTGTCAATCAGTGTTGCTTCTTAAGTGGACAGTTTGATTTCACAGAAGTGTGATTGACTTGGAGTTACATTGTGTAGTTTAAGTGTTCCCTTTATTTTTTTGAGCAGTGTATATATATATATATAGTACCAGTCTAATATTGGACACCTACTCATTCAAGGGTTTTTCTTTCTTTGTACTATTTTCTACATTGTAGAATAATAGTGAAGACATCAAAACTAAGAAATAACACATATGGAATCATGTAGTAACCAAAAAAGTGTTAAAAAAAAATCTAAATATATTTTATATTTGAGATTCTTCAAATAGCTACCCTTTGCCTTGATGACAGCTTTGCACACTCTTGACCACTGTGACTGATAGACAACTGAGGAAAACACTGACGAGATACAGACTCAGTGAGCACAGTCTGGCTATAGAGACCGGTCGTCACAGACAAACCTGGCTTCCCAGAGAGGACAGGCTGTTCTCACTCTGGTCCAGGATGAGAGATGCCTTATGGCTGTTGGTGCCACCATTTTTTGTTATATGCATACTTTGACAATGTATGTAATTTAACTTGCCATGTCAATTAAGTCTACTGAATTAAAATGTAATGAGAGAGAGAGAGAGAGAGAGAGAGAGAGAGAGAGAGAGAGAGAGAGAGAGAGACAGAGAGAGAGAGAGACAGAGACAGAGACAGAGACAGAGACAGAGAGAGAGAGAGAGAGAGAGAGAGAGAGAGAGAGAGAGAGAGAGAGAGAGAGATTCGTCGGCGGGAGGGAGGGAGGAAGTAGCATTACATAGGGGGGAGGGGGAGGGAGGAAGGACTGAGAACAGTGGTACATGGGATTCCTAAAGCCAGAAACTCGCTGGGAGTAGAGGGATTTACAATGTGCGACATCATCCATTCATGGGTTGCGTCCCAAGTGGCATTCTATTACCTACGTAGTGTCCTACCTCTGACCATTGCCCATAGGGTGCCACTTGGGACACAGACATTCCATGTCCTCAGAAACCTGATCTGAGAACTGAACTGATCAATATATTGAATAGCCCTCCGGTGACCTAAGTTACATTTTTTTAATCTGTTTTTCTCATCCAGTTCTTTCCGTACGGCGACGCGTCTAAGTTCGCCCAGCACGCCTTCCGGACCTTCGATAAGAACGGTGACGGGACCATCGACTTCCGGGAGTTTATCTGTGCTCTGTCAATCACCTCGAGGTACGCTTCATAACACAGGTGATGTCAAGGTGTGACGGTGCACACACACACACACACACACACACACACACACACACACACACACACACACACACACACACACACACACACACACACACACACACACACACACACACACACACACACACACCCCTGCATGTTTATGTTTGACAGTTCTCTTCATCACCTCTAGGGGGAGCTTTGAGCAGAAACTCAACTGGGCCTTTAACATGTATGACTTAGACGGAGACGGCAAGATCACACGCATGGAGATGCTAGAGATTATAGAGGTCTGTGTGTTTATGTGTGTGTGTTTCTGTGTGTGTTTGCGTGTGCTTGTCTGCACGTGTGTGCTTGTGTGTGTGCATCCACGTGTGGTAATTGTGTGTATCTGTCCGGTAAATCACTGTGTTTGTCTCCAGCGAATGCCCCCAATCCAGTCTTTACTGACCACCTCCTCTCTCTCTCTCTCTGTTTCCTAGGCGATCTACAAGATGGTTGGCACTGTGATAATGATGCGTATGAACGAGGACGGGCTGACTCCCCAGCAGCGTGTGGATAAGATCTTCTCCAAGATGGATAAAGATCACAACGATGAGATCACACTGGAGGAGTTCAAAGAGGCAGCCAAGAGCGATCCCTCCATCGTCCTACTGCTGCAGTGTGACATGCAGAAATAGAGGAGGATGGGATAGAAGAGCGGAGGGAGGGAGAGAGGGATATTGGGAAGAGCGGAGGGAGGGAGGGATATTGGGAAGAGCGGAGGGATGGAGGGAGGGAGGGAGGAGGGAGGGAGAAAGGGAGAGGGAGATGGCATGTTTGACCTCTCATTGTACTACTGTTGCCAAGTGATATAGAGAAGGATGGAGGGAGGGAGGGTGGAGGGAGGGATATAGAGAGGAGGGGAGGGAGGGAGGAGGGAGAGAGAAAGAGAGAGAGAAAGGGAGAGGGAGATGGCATGTTTGACCTCTCAGTGTACTACTGTTGTGAAGTGATATAGAGAAGGATGGAGGGAGGGAGGGTGGAGGGAGGGATATAGAGAGGAGTGGAGGGAGGGAGGAGGGAGAGAGAAAGGGAGAGGGAGATGGCATGTTTGACCTCTCATTGTACTACTGTTGCCAAGTGATATAGAGAAGGATGGAGGGAGGGAGGGTGGAGGGAGGGATATAGAGAGGAGTGGAGGGAGGGAGGAGGGAGAGAGAAAGGGAGAGTGAGATGGCATGTTTTACCTCTCATTATACTACTGTTGCCAAGTGATATAGAGAAGGATGGAGGGAGGGAGGGGATACAAGGATGAGAGACAGGATGGACATAGGAAATCTGCAGAAGTAGGGAGGGGGTGAGGGAGGTAACAGTTGAGGGGGGGTAGAGATGGAGGAGAGCAGGGTGGATAAACATTTAAGGAGATACATTTGCTGAAAATAAAGAAGAAGAAAAGGTTGTGGGACCAGACAGTGTGACGTTAATAGATTGAGAGAGAGAGAGGGAGGGAAAGAGAGGGGTAGAGAGAGAGGGAGAGAGGGAGAGAGAGAGGGGGGGAGGGAAAGAGAAGGGTAGAGAGAGAAAGAGAGAGAGAGAGGGGTAGAGAGAGAGAGAGAGAGAGAGGGGAGGGGGAAAGAGAGGGGTAGAGAGAGTAAGAGAGAACCAGAGAGAGAGAGAGAGAGAGAGAGGAGAGGGAAAGGGAGATGGAAAGAGAGGGGTATATATAGAGAGTGAGAGAGAGAGAGAGAGAGAGAGAGAGGAGGGGGAAAGAGAGGGGTAGAGAGAGTAAGAGAGAACCAGAGAGAGACAGAGAGAGAGGAGAGGGAAAGGGAGATGGAAAGAGAGAGAGAGACAGAGAAAGGGAGAGGGAGAGAGAGGGGGGGGGTGTATATTGAATAACAGGAGGATGTACCTTTATTCTCAAGCTGTCAGGGAGACAATAGAGCAGGGTCAGACGCAGCTGATCTGGTCAAACCACAATGTGTGCACTTGCTTGGGTCCGTGCATGCTTGTCTATGTAAGAGTGTTTGAACGCTCGTCTGTGTGTGTGTGTGTTTGCGTGTGCGTGTGTGTGTGTGTGTGTGTGTGTGTGTGTGTGTGTGTGTGTGTGTGTGTGTGTGTGTGTGTGTGTGTGTGTGTGTGTGTGTGTGTGTGTGTGTGTGTGTGTGTGTGTGTGTGTGTGTGTGTGTGTGTGTGTGTGTGTGCACGTGTTCGTGGTCAGATCATGCAAAACGACAGTTTCCAGTCATTTACTAAAGATGTCCACTAAAAGACGGATATTGTACAGAATACATTAGGCTTTTCAATCCCCCGCTATGTAGATACTAAAGCCCTCTTAGACAGTCTGACATATTGGTGGTGATAGTGATAGTGATGATAGTGATGGTGATGAAACTAATGGTGATGATAGTAATGGTGGTGATAGTGATGGTGTTAATAGTGATGGTGATTATAGTGATGGTGATTTTAGTAATGGTGATGATAGTAATGGTGATGATGGTGATAGTGATGATAGTGATGGTGATGATAGTGATGGTGATGATAGTGATGGTGATGATAGTAATGGTGATGATGGTGATAGTGATGATAGTGATGGTGATGATAGTGATGGTGATGATAGTGATGGTGATGATAGTGATGGTGATTTTAGTAATGGTGATGATAGTGATGGTGATGGTAGTGATGGTGATGATAATAATGGTGATGATGGTGATTATAATAATGGTGATGATAATAATGGTGATGATAGTGATGGTGATGATAGTGATGGTGATGATAGTGATGGTGATGATAGTGATGGTGATGGTGCTGATAGTGATGATAGTAATGGTGATGATAGTGATGGTGATTATAATAATGGTGATGATAGTGATGGCGATTATCTTAGAGCAGTCCTGTCCAAACATTTATCAATCAACTGACTTCACTTAATGTTATTTTGTGTTTTATTTTAATTGTAGCAGGCAGCTACAATACTCATCCACCAAAGAACTGTGAAGCTATGAGACTTCAAATGTCCCGGGGAAAAGATGAAACATTTAAACATCTAATAACAGAGCCAGCGTGGTGCCTTTGTTTCACGATGCTCAGTGATAATTACAGACTGCTAATTGAGCCACTAAAGGCCAAAGCCTCCATATTTCTCCTGTTTCTTCTAAAAAAAAGTCTCAAAAAGCCATCCTTCCATCTTCCTCTCCTCGTTTCCTCTCCTCCTCTTCATCCCTCTCTTCCTCCTGCTCTACAAATGTCAGGCAGGCAGAGGGATGCGACAGGTGGTTCAGGAGAGGGAGATTGTTGAACTCAATCGAGAAAAGAGCAAGTTGTGTGTATGTGCGTGTGTGTGTGTGTGTGTGTGTGTGTGTGTGTGTGTGTGTGTGTGTGTGTGTGTGTGTGTGTGTGTGTGTGTGTGTGTGTGTGTGTGTGTGTGTGTGTGTGTGTGTGTGTGTGTGTGTGGGCGGGCGCTATGTTTCTAGTCCAATGGCTAGACACCAGAAATCTTAGCGTCCTGTAGATAGAGGAGGCGAAGCGATGGAACTTCCAATGGCTTTTCTCCCTCATCCTTAAACCAATCAGAATGGTCCCTCCCTCAAAGAGAGACAAGCTCTGGCCTTTTTTTGTTAATTGTAAAACTAAGATGAAATGTTGTTGACAATAAGCGTATGTATGAATGTAAACGTATGTAATAATGTAAATGACAATGTAACATCAACCTACAGCTTATTTCACATCACATCACAGCTACAGTGGTTTGGGTATAACCAGAGAATGGGGGTTTACATTAATGTGTGTTTGTAAATGTGTGTGTTTGTGAATGTGTGTGTGAATGTGTGAATGTGTGTGTGTATATGAATGTGTGTGTGTGTGTTGGTGCGTGTGCGTGTGAATGTGCGTGTGTTTGTAAATGTGTGTGTGTGTGTGTGAATGTTTGTGTGTGAATGTGTGTGCGTGTGTGCGTGCGTGCGTGCGTGCGTGCGTGCGTGCGTGCGTGCGTGCGTGCGTGCGTGCGTGCGTGTGTGCGTGTGTGTGTGTGTGTGTGTGTGTGTGTGTATTTGTGTGCGTGCGTGTGAATGTATGGGTGTGCACATTTATATTTATGAGCTTTTGGCTTTTGTGAGAGCATTCACCTGCATTTTGTGTGTGTGTGTGTTCCGTCGTGCCTGCGTGTGTGTGTGTGTGTGTGTGTAACAGAGAAGCCTCAGCAGTCCAGATGGAATTTCTACGTTCCCTGTGTAGACTCTCTCACCAATGCACTGAGTATTAGTTACACATACAATCATATGTCTCAAATGGAACACTTTCCCCTTTACAGTGTACAACTTTTGACCAGGGCCCCAAGGGAGACCCCTAGAGAGACCCCTAGAGAGACCCATAGGGAGACCCATAGAGAGACCCATAGAGACCCATAGAGAGACCCATAGGGAGACCCATAGAGAGACCCATAGAGAGACCCATAGAGAGACCCATAGGGAGACCCATAGAGAGACCCATAGAGAGACCCATAGAGAGACCCATAGGGAGACCCATAGAGAGACCCATAGAGACCCATAGACAGACCCATAGGGAGATCCATAGAGAGACCCATAGAGAGACCCATAGAGAGACCCATAGGGAGACCCATAGAGACCCATAGAGAGACCCATAGACAGACCCATAGAGAGACCCATAGAGAGACCCATAGACAGACCCATAGAGAGACCCATAGACAGACCCATAGAGAGACCCATAGACAGACCCATAGATAGACCCATAGATAGACCCATAGACAGACCCATAGACAGACCCATAAACATACCCATAGACAGACCCATAGACAGACCCATAGACAGACCTATAGACAGACCCATAGAGAGACCCATAGATAGACCCATAGATAGACCCATAGACAGACCCATAGATAGACCCATAGACAGACCCATAGAGAGACCCATAGAGAGACCCATAGACAGACCCACAGAGAGACCCATAGACAGACCTATAGACAGACCCATAGAGAGACCCATAGATAGACCCATAGACAGACCCATAGACAGACCCATAGACAGACCCATAGAGAGACCCATAGACAGACCCATAGAGAGACCCATAGAGAGACCCATAGACAGACCCATAGAGAGACCCATAGACAGACCCATAGACAGACCCATAGAGAGACCCATAGAGAGACCCATAAATAGACCCATAGACAGACCCATAGAGAGACCCATACAGAGACCCATAGATAGACCCATAGACAGACCCATAGAGAGACCCATAGAGAGACCCATAGACAGACCCATAGACAGACCCATTGGGAGACCCATAGACAGACCAATAGAGAAACCCATAGAAAGACCCATAGGGAGACCCATAGACAGACCCATAGAGAGACCCATAGAGAGACCCATAGAGAGACCCATAGACAGACCCATAGAGAGACCCATAGACAGACCCATAGAGAGACCCATAGAGAGACCCATAGAGAGACCCATAGATAGACCCATAGATAGACCCATAGACAGACCCATAGACAGACCCATAGAGAGACCCATAGACAGACCCATAGAGAGACCCATAGAGAGACCCATAGATAGACCCATAGAGAGACCCATAGAGAGACTCATAGAGAGACCCATAGAGAGACCCATAGACAGACCCATAGAGAGACCCATAGACAGACCCATAGAGAGACTCATAGAGAGACTCATAGACAGATCCATAGAGAGACCCATAGACAGACCCATAGACAGACTCATAGAGAGACCCATAGACAGACCCATAGACAGACTCATAGACAGATCCATAGAGAGACCCATAGACAGACCCATAGACAGACTCATAGAGAGACCCATAGACAGACCCATAGACAGACTCATAGACAGACCCATAGAGAGACCCATAGACAGACCCATAGAGAGACTCATAGAGAGACTCATAGACAGATCCATAGAGAGACCCATAGACAGACCCATAGACAGACCCATAGACAGACCCATAGACAGACCCATAGACAGATCCATAGACAGACCCATAGACAGACTCATAGACAGACCCATAGACAGACCCATAGACAGACCCATAGACAGACTCATAGACAGACCCATAGACAGACTCATAGAGAGACCCATAGAGAGCCCCATAGACAGACCCATAGACAGACCCATAGACAGACCCATAGACAGACCCATAGACAGACCCATAGACAGACTCATAGACAGACCCATAGACAGACTCATAGAGAGACCCATAGAGAGCCCCATAGACAGACCCATAGACAGACTCATAGAGAGCCCCATAGACAGACCCATAGACAGACTCATAGAGAGACCCATAGAGAGACCCATAGACAGACCCATAGACAGACTCATAGAGAGACCCATAGAGAGACCCATAGAGAGACCCATAGACAGACCCATAGACAGACTCATAGAGAGACCCATAGACAGACCCATAGACAGACCCATAGACAGACTCATAGACAGACCCATAGACAGACTCATAGAGAGACCCATAGAGAGCCCCATAGACAGACCCATAGACAGACTCATAGAGAGCCCCATAGACAGACCCATAGACAGACTCATAGAGAGACCCATAGAGAGACCCATAGACAGACCCATAGACAGACTCATAGAGAGACCCATAGAGAGACCCATAGAGAGACCCATAGACAGACCCATAGACAGACTCATAGAGAGACCCATAGACAGACCCATAGACAGACCCATAGACAGACTCATAGAGAGACCCATAGACAGACCCATAGACAGACTCATAGAGAGACCCATAGACAGACCCATAGAGAGACCCATAGACAGACCCATAGACAGACTCATAGAGAGACCCATAGACAGACCCATAGACAGACCCATAGAGGGTATAATATCTCCGTTCATTTTGCTTCTTGTCTGCAGCTATCTGTTGAATGTTTCTGAGGTTTGATCTGGTTATTATCTGTATTCTCATTGCAGCTATCTGTTGAATGTTACTGTGGTTTCATGTATTTTTTATATTAATTGTATTGCTACCCCAAGGGGTATCTAAATGCGGGTTTAGGAATTGTTATGCTTCCTTTGACATAGTTAGTTGGCTTAGTTGGTCCCTGGAAAATAAGTCTTATTTCAATGTTATGAATAGGTTATTCACTTGAAATCAATACAACACACGGTATTGATATGTTTGTTTGAATCAGGTTTAATACGGTGGACCGTTAAAATATACCACGATGGCATGTTGATTAGATAGAGGACCAACCTATTCAGAAATTAATTACACATGCTGAAACGGAAACATAAAAGATCAAATGAAACCAACCCTTAATATTACTAAGAATCTGTATATAATTATATTTATGAATTTAAATGACTTGTAATCTGTGTCAGGGGAACCACTTGTGCTCAGTTGTCAGATTATTCTGGTGTTGACATTATGTGAATGTGTGTCTTGTTTATGATTTTTTTGGCTCAGTTTATATTTTCAGAATGGCTTTTATTAGAACAAAGAACAATGTCATTATTTTTATTACATAGAATAAAAACACGTTGATGTTGAAATGATTTGGGGTTGGTGGATTTTTTTTTGTTGCATCGCAGTGAATCGAAAGGACACTAGTGTGCACGCACGCACGCACGCACGCACGCACGCACGCACGCACGCACGCACGCACACACACACACACACACACACACACACACACACACACACACACACACACACACAGTCACGACCCCAAAGAATATGAGTCACTGTCTGGTGATGATCTCACAGTAATGGTGATGTCATCCTCCATGCCGTTCTCATGGTAACCATACCTTGGCGGGTAGACTTATGGACACAAACACATACTCACACATCGCTACAAGCTCCAAGCCAGAGCCCAAACTTGATCCCCATCTAACATCTCTGGAGAGACCTGAAAATAGCTGTGCAGCGACGCTCCCCATCCAACCTGACAGAGCTTGAGAGGATCTGCAGAGAAGAATGGGAGAAACTCCTCAAATACAGATGTGCCAAGCTTGTAGCGTCATACCTAAGAAGACTCGAGGCTGTAATCGCTGCCAAACCTGCTTCAACAAAGTACTGAGTAAAGGGTCTGATTACTTACGTAAATGTGATAATTCTGTTTTTAAAATTTTCAATACATTTGTAAAAAAAAAAAATTCAAACCTGTTTTTTGCTTTGTCATTGTAGGGTATTCTGTGTAAATTGATGAGGGAATAAAAACGATTGAATCCATTTTGGAATAAGAAATAAGGTTGCAACGTAACAAAACGTAACAAAATGTGGAAGAAGTCAAGGGGTTGGAACACTATCCGAATGCACTGTCTATGTGATCTCTAAGAAAACAAAGCCAAGTAACTATTAACATTCACACAACAGCTGAACTAGGATCAGGATCTCAGCAGAATTACCACATCTACATACAGTATATGTATATTCTGGATACAGTAGAGTACAGTTTATATATTCTGGATACAGTAGAGTACAGTTTATATATCCTGGATACAGTAGAGTACAGTATATGTATATTCTGGATACAGTAGAGTACAGTTTATATATCCTGGATACAGTAGAGTACAGTATATGTATATTCTGGACACAGTAGAGTACAGTTTATATATCCTGGATACAGTAGAGTACAGTATATGTATATTCTGGATACAGTAGAGTACAGTTTATATATCCTGGATACAGTAGAGTACAGTATATATATATATATATATATATATATATATATATATATATATATATATATATATATATATATATATACATACATATATTTTCTGGATACAGTAGAGTACAGTTTATATATCCTGGATACAGTAGAGTACAGTATATGTATATTCTGGATACAGTAGAGTACAGTTTATATATCCTGGATACAGTAGAGTACAGTATATGTATATTCTGGATACAGTAGAGTACAGTTTATATATCCTGGATACAGTAGAGTACAGTATATATATATATATATATATATATATATATATATATATATATATATACATACATATATATTCTGGATACAGTAGATTACAGTATATATATATATATATATACATACATATATGTTCTGGATACAGTAGAGTACAGTATATATATATATATATATATATATATATATACATACATATATGTTCTGGATACAGTAGAGTACAGTTTATATATCCTGGATAAACCCACTGGCTCCAGGTCATCTACAAGACCCTGCTAGGTAAAGTCCCCGCCTTATCTCAGCTCGCTGGTCACCATGGCAGCACCCACCTGTAGCACGCGCTCCAGCAGGTATATCTCTCTGGTCACCCCCAAAACCAATTCTTCCTTTGGCTGCATCTCCTTCCAGTTCTCTGCTGCCAATGACTGGAACGAACTACAAAAATCTCTGAAACTGGAAACACTTCTCTCCCTCACTAGCTTTAAGCACCAGCTGTCAGAGCAGCTCACAGATTACTGCACCCGTACATAGCCCATCTATAATTTAGCCCAAACAACTACCTCTTTCCCTACTGTATTTATTGATGTATTTATTTTGCTCCGTTGCACCCCATTATTTCTATCTCTACTTTGCACATTCGTCCACTGCAAATCAACCATTCCAGTGTTTTACTTGCTATATTGTATTTACTTCGCCACCATGGCCTTTTTTTTGCCTTTACCTCCCTTATCTCACCTCATTTACTCACATTGTATATAGACTTATTTTTCTACTGTATTATTGACTGTATGTTTGTTTTACTCCATGTGTAACTCTGTGTTGTTGTATGTGTCGAACTGCTTTGCTTTATCTTGGCCAGGTCGCAATTGTAAATGAGAACTTGTTCTCAACTTGCCTACCTGGTTAAATAAAGGTTAAATAAATAAAAATTATAAAAAATACAGGAGAGTACAGTATATAATGTCTGGATACAGTAGAGTACAGTTTATATATCCTGGATACAGGAGTACAGTATATATATATATATATATATTATGGATACAGTACAGTACAGTATGTATTCTCTGGATACAGTAGAGCACAGTATATATACATATATATTATGGTTACAGTAGAGTAAACATAGAGCATCTTAATTAACGGATTTCAACCTCAAATGAAATCCTTCACTTAATGACATCATTTAACATTAAAGGGGATGCTTCAACGTTAAAGGGATGCCCACTTCTTAATCCATCCTCGGGAAATAAAGAACTTTGCTGCCGTAGCAGAGGTCACTGTGTTGTCAGTCAGTTCCTCTTGTGACCACTAGAGAGAGATATATACTCAATGTGTCCCTGGTGTGCCCACTGTCAAAAACAACACTTCCTGTTTCCCCCTGAGTCACAGACAGTTCAGCCAATCAACAGCCAGGTAGAGGAGGCTGCTAGGCAACCGACTTGCATGTTGTGAATGTCGACTGACACGTAATCCCATCTGAAAAACAGTAGGATGGAGTAGAAAGAGAGAGAGAGGAAGAGAAGGAAAGTGAAAGAGATCGGGGAAGAGAGAGAAACAAAGAGAGAGAGAGAGACAGGAAGAGAGAGAGAAACAAAGAGAGAGAGAGAGAGAGACAGAAAGAGAGGGGAAGAGAACAGGTTGTGTGAGAGGAGTGGAGGAATAGGCCCCACAATGTATAATAACTTTAGAGGACAAAGCTTATTGGCACCACGCTGAACATTACTGGCCCAGCCCCTAATTCACCATGTTGGCCACAATACATGTTCACATATGGCATATCATTCCTGCACTCGATGACATACTCAGGTATTAATTTCCACTAATTGATGGTTGAATTTTCACTATCTTCTAATCAATACTTTACCCTATCACATATGATATATAATGATATACAGTTTCCACCTTCAATGTAGCCACCTTCAATGTTGCCACCTTCAATGTATCCACCTTCAATGTAGCCACCTTCAATGTATCCACCTTCAATGTAGCCACCTTCAATGTATCCACCTTCAATGTAGCCACCTTCAATGTATCCACCTTCAATGTAGCCACCTTTAATGTATCCACCTTCAATGTAGCCACCTTCAATGTATCCACCTACAATGTAGCCACCTTCAATGTATCCACCTTCAATGTATCCACTGTAACAGGGTTGGTTATGTTTCCAATGCCTCTAAAGAAAGGTGTATTTAATGTCCAAGCATTCTTATTGGTTGGTTCAACTCTGATGACAATAAGGAGTGTTGTGATTGGCCCCGCTTGCAGATCGGCGGGAGATCGCGAACGTCAGGTCTTCCCAGTATGAAAATGTGATGCAAGGGGTAGGTCACGTTCTGAATACTGTTTTCTATTTTACAATGTGTACAAGTTCTCGGTACGTTACTGGTTTATACATGTGTGGGTATATGGTACCTGTTACTCCCGGGTGGTGCAGTGGTCTAGGGCACTGCATCGCAGTGCTAGCTGCGCCACCAGAGTCTCTGGGTTCACGCCCAGGCTCTGTCGCAGCCGGCCGCCACCGGGAGGTCCGTGGGGCGACGCACAATTGGCATAGCGTCGTCTGGGTTAGGGGTTAGGGAGGGATTGGCCGGTAGGGATATCCTTGTCTCAGTATGTAAAAAATGTAATAAAATGTATGCACTCTACTGTAAGTCGCTCTGGATAAGAGCGTCTGCTAAATGACTAAAATGTAAAAAAAATGTTACGGTTTGAGGAGCTTTCTGGGATGTGCTCTGGCATATGATTGCTGTATATAAGTGTGTTAGCTAGCGTACACCGATGTAATGGTCACATAAACTCACTGCTAACATAGTTGTTTTCATGATACAGATTTTACCATCGACAGCCATCAATATCATCAAGCCCTGCATAACTAACGTGCTGTTTCCTATTTAACAACAGGTATTTACACATGTTATATTTTGTATTGTATTTTTGGTATTTTGTTAATGCCCAGTCTGAAAATGTGATGCAAGGGATTTTGCCATCGACAGCCATCAATATCGTTAAGCCCTGCACAACTAACGTGCTGTTTCCCATTTAACAACAGCAACATAAATAAATGATGCTCAACTGGGACCACTGGCTGATGTGATTTACTTGGACAAAACACAACGCAAGGAGAGTACGATTTACATCTGTTACACCACATGTGTCGAACTGCTTTGCTTTATCTTACCCAGGTCGCAGTTGCAAATGATAACTTGTTCTCAACTAGCCTACCTGGTTAAATAAAGGTGAAATAAAAATAATTTTAAAAAAAGTGTGTAGTTCCAGTAGTTAGCTACACCGCTACATGGTAAAACAGTAGTGTGTAGTTCCAGTAGTTAGCTACACCGCTACATGGTAAAACAGTAGTGTGTATTTCCAGTAGTTAGCTACACTGCTACATGGTAAAACAGTAGTTTGTAGTTCCAGTAGTTAGCTACACCGCTACATGGTACAACAGTAGTGTTTAGTTCCAGTAGTTAGCTACACCGCTACATGGTAAAACAGTAGTGTGTATTTCCAGTAGTTAGCTACACCGCTACATGGTAAAACAGTGGTGTGTAGTTCCAGTAGTTAGCTACACCGCTACATGGTAAAACAGTAGTGTTTAGTTCCTGTAGTTAGCTACACCGCTACATGGTAAAACATTAGTGTGTAGTTCCAGTAGTTAGCTACACCGCTACATGGTAAAACAGTAGTGTTTAGTTCCAATAGTTAGCTACACCGCTACATGGTAAAACAGTAGTGTGTAGTTCCAGTAGTTAGCTACACCGCTACATGGTAAAACATTAGTGTGTAGTTCCAGTAGTTAGCTACACGGCTACATGGAAAAACAGTAGTGTGTAGTTCCAGTAGTTAGCTACACCGCTACATGGTAAAACAGTGGTGTATCGTTCCAGTAGTTAACTACACCGCTACATGGTAAAACAGTAGTGTGTAGTTCCAGTAGTTAGCTACACCGCTACATGGTAAAACAGTAGTGTGTAGTTCCAGTAGTTAGCTACACCGCTACATGTTACAACAGTAGTGTGTAGTTCCTGTAGTTAGCTACACTGTTACATGTTAAAACAGTAGTGTGTAGTTCCTGTAGTTAGCTACACCGCTACATGGTAAAACAGTAGTGTGTAGTTCCAGTAGTTAGCTACAACGCTACATGGTAAAACAGTAGTGTGTAGTTCCAGTAGTTAGCTACACCGCTACATGGTAAACAGTATTGTGTAGTTCCAGTAGTTAGCTACACCGCTACATGGTAAAACAGTAGTGTGTAGTTCCAGTACTTAGCTACACAGCTACATGGTAAAACAGTAGTGTGTAGTTCCAGTAGTTAGCTACACCGCTACATGGTAAAACATTAGTGTGTAGTCCCAGTAGTTAGCTACACCGCTACATGGAAAAACAGTAGTGTGTAGTTCCAGTAGTTAGCTACACCGCTACATGGTAAAACAGTGGTGTATCGTTCCAGTAGTTAGCTACACCGCTACATGGTAAAACAGTAGTGTGTAGTTACAGTAGTTAGCTACACCGCTACATGGTAAAACAGTAGTGTGTAGTTCCAGTAGTTAGCTACCCTGCTACATGGTAAAACAGTAGTGTGTAGTTCCAGTAGTTAGCTACACTGCTACATGGTAAAACAGTAGTGTGTAGTTCCAGTAGTTAGCTACACCGCTACATGGTAAAACAGTGGTGTGTCGTTCCAGTAGTTAGCTACACCGCTACATGGTAAAAACAATTGGTAACACTTTACTTAACACCGAGCGCATACCACGTTATGACACGGTCATAACCACGTCCTCTTATGTCATAACAGTTGACATAACTTGTCATAACCTGTCATAATATGGTCATATGGCCAGTTTTCTCTGTTCTGTGAAGGGAGTAGTACACAGTGTTGTACGAGATCTTCAGTTTCTTGGCAATTTCTCGTATGTATTCGCCTTAATTTCTCAGAACAAGAATAGACTGACGAGTTTCAGAAGAAAGTGCTTTGTTTCTGGCCATTTTGAGCCTGTATTCGAACCCACAAATGCTGATGCTCCAGATACTCAGCTCTTCTAAAGAAAGCCAGTTTTATTGATTCTTTAAAAAACTTCTTAAGGCTAGGTGTTCCGCTAGCGGGACACCTGCCGACAACATCTTGTGAAATTGGAGGGCGCGGAATTCAAATAAACAATCGTAATTTTAAACATTCATGAACAGACAAGTGTCTTATATCATTTAAAAGCGTAACTTCTTGTTAATCTATCTGAGTTGTCAGATGTCAAAAAGGCTTTACGGCGAAAGAATACCATGCGATTGTCTGAGGAAGGCGCCCCACATCAACACATTTTTCAACCAGCACAGGCTTCACAAAATTGCAAGTAGCGATTAAATAAATCACTTACCTTTGAAGATCTTCCTCTGTTTGCAATTCCAAGGGTCCCAGCTACAAAATGAATGGTCGTTTTGTTCGATAACATCCTTCTTTATTTCCCAAAAAGTCTGTTTAGTTGGCGCCATCGATTTCAGTAATCCACTCGTTCAACATGCAGACAAAGGAGTCCAAAAAGCTACCGCTAAACTTCGTCCAAACAAGTCAAACAACATTTCTATTTAATCCTCACGTACTCTAAAATGTAAATAAACTATACTATTTCATACGGGAAGAAGTATGTTCAATAGGAAAGGAAAATTCGTAAGCACGTGCCTTCTCCCGGGCATGATGAAAAGACTGATTTGCTTCAGGTGGTCCCATAATAAAAACTCAAAATACTTGTTTGTTTTTCAAAAAACAAGCCTGAAACCTTCAATAAAGACTGTTGACATCTAGTGGAAGCCATAAGAATTGCAATTTGGGTGACGGAGATACATAGAAACAATAGGTTTCCATAATAAGAGCCTGTGACCTAAAAAAAAACATTCTGGATGGATTCTCCTCGGATTTTCACCTGCCATATCAGTTCTGTTATACTCACAGACATTTTTGTAACAGTTTGAGAAACTTCAGAGTGTTTTCTATCCAATGCTACCAACTATATGCATATCCTAGCTTCTGGACCTGTCACGTTCCTGACCTGTTGTCTGTTATTTTTGTATGTGTTTAGTTGGTCAGGGCGAGAGTTGGGGTGGGCATTCTATGTTTTGTGTTTCTATGTTTAGGTCGTTGGTAATTAGCCTTATATGGTTCTCAATCAGAGACAGGTGTTTGACGTTTTCCTCTGATTGGGAACCATATAAAGGTAGGGTGTTCACACTGTTTGTTTGTGGGTGGTTGTCTTCCGTGTCTGTATGTCTGTTCGTACCACACGGGACTGTAGCATTTTTGTTTGTAGTCTATACCTGTTCGTGCGTTCTTCGTGTTATTTGTAAGTTCTCTTGTTCAGGTCTGTCTTCGTTCGTTTTGTTATTTTGTAATTATTCCAAGTGTTGTTTCGTGTTCGTCTTCGTCGTTTAATAAATTCATTATGTTTTCTAAACCCGCTGCATGTTGGTCTGATCCCTACTCCTCCTCTTCGGACGAAGAGGAGGAGAACAAGCGTTACAGGACCTGAGTAAAAGGAAGTTTACTTTGGGCACAACAGTCATCCGAACTTCCGAATACTGTGTGCCTTTTACACACATTCTTGATTTCCCAATGACTGTCTGAAATCTGTTTAGTCAAACAATTCCGAAGATGATGCATGACACGTGTTCCCCCTGTTGTCATCCATAACATTGAATTATGTTTAGTCAAACCATACAAAGATTCACTGGTGGAAAAAGTACTCAATTATCATACTTGAGTAAAAGTAAAAATACCTTAGTATAAAATGACTCAAGGAAAAGTGAAAGTCACCCAGTAAAATACTACTTGAGTAAAAGTCTAGAAGTATTTTGGTTTTAAATATACAAAAGTAAACGGAATTTCAAAAAATGTACTTCGGCATCAACAGTAAAAGTAAAAGTATGAATAATTTCAAATTCCAGACGCCACCATTTCTTTCTTTTTTTTATTGACGGATAGCCAGGGGCACACTCCAACACTCAGACATAATTTACAAACAAAGCATTTGTGTTGTGAGTCCGGCAGATGAGAGACAGTAGGGATGACCAAGAATGTTCTCTTGATAAGTGTGTGAATTGGACCAATTCATTGTCAAAATGTAAGGTTCCATTTGGATGTCAGGGAAAATGTATAGAGTAAAAATAACATTATTTTCTTTTGGAATGTAGTGAAGTAAAAATTAAAGTTGACAAACGTTTGAATAGTAACATAAAGCACAGATATCCCCCAAAAACGACTTAAGTAGTACTTTAAAGTATTTTTACTTAAGTACTTTACACCGCCTCAAAGATTATATTTGACACACTTTCCAACCTTTGACAGATTTCTATATTTGTTTTGTTTCCCTGTTAACCTATTCTCACAACAATTACCAGGGACCATATTTACAAAGACTATTAGAGTAGGGTTGGTGATATCGGATCAGTTTAGCCTTTTAAATCCTAATAAATGAGTTGTACGGACAAGGGGACCCTCTGATTCTCGATCAACACTGCTATTCTGAGACACCTTGTAAATACACACCCAGTTTCATGGACTCAACCAGACAATCCTATGTTTGCTTCTGATGTTCCAGAGTAAATACAAGGAACTAACAAGTTGTGTTTGATACAGAAATCATTTTTAGTTCAACGTTCAGGTTTGAGATACAACATGACTCATTCATTAAACATTGAACTCTTTCAAGATATAGATACATTTCTACGTCCACACAATGTGATAGAATTGGAGAGTTACGTCCGTGTAACCAGTCTTACTAACTTCCAAGTGTTTATAAATACTATTTCAAATCGCTTGTGAGCGGTGGGCTGTTTGTTTAAATCCGCAAGGTTCAACATCGAGGCAAGGAAGCTCTATGTCAGCTGCAATATCACACTGGCTTTATCCCAAATGGCACCCTATTCCCAATATAGTGCAGTACTTTTGACTATAGCCCCCTACGGATAGTGTGCTAAATAAGGAATAATGTGTAGTGTAAAGGAATATAAAGCAAGAGAGACATGGTGGTTAGGTGGTAGTGTGGCACCATGCCAGAGATAAACCACTGCAGTGATGCAGAGACAGACAGTAGAGAAAGACATTTTGGGACAGACAGGGTTTCACATGTGCGTCAGAATCTCCCATGATCCTTTGGGAGGACTGAGCAGCCTGTGGGGGAACACAGGGAGGGGCTTCTGAATAAGGAATCAAGCCTCCCATTGGCCCGAAGGGCGGTGAGTGTGTTTTCATATGGGGAGTGCCCTGATAGATGCAGAGAGAGAAGGGAGAGAGTGAGAGAGCGAGACAGAGAGAGAGAGAGCGACAGGGAGAGAGAGAGAGAGCGAGAGAGAGAGAGAGAGAGAGAGAGAGAGAGAGAGAGAGAGAGAGAGAGAGAGAGAGAAAAGAGAGAGACAGACAGAGAGAGAGAGCGAGAGAGAGAGAGAGAAAGAGACAGCGAGAGAGAGAGCGAGAGAGGGAGAGCAGAGAGAGTGATTGAATGGGACAGATTGGGAGGTGTGAGAAAAAGCGAGTGAGTGAGGCAGAGAGAGAGAGACAGAGAGACAGAGAGAGAGAGACAGAGAAAGAGAGACAGAGGAACAGAGGACAGCAACATAGCAACAGTGGAGGGAGAGCAGGCTGAGCCACATAGAAAAACACCAATAAAAACACTATTCAACGCTACACTGGATTGGATCCACACTGGACAACCTATGTGTGTGTGTGTGTGAGCCAGCCTGGTTGTGACAGTGTGTGAGAGTGTCTGTGTGTGTGAATGTGTGAGAAACAGAGAGAGATTGTGTGTATGAGAGAGATAATCCGAAAGAACATGCGTGTGAGAGACAACCAGTGACTGTGTGTAAGGAAGGGGTTTGTTGTGTGTGTGTGTGTGTGTGTGTTATAGACTGTACTCGACTATGAGTTGTGCAATGCAATGCGGCATTACTTCTGAAGAGAGGAGAACCTGAAGATCGGACACTGCAGGGATACTTGTGCAGCTGCTCTTGTGTCAGACACACCACTGTAGCGGACAGCGTTAGAGCCCACGGCTGGAGAAGACAGGACAGGACCTTTTGCCTGGACAATACCATAGGGATTGTACCATTTTGGGAAGATCACAGAGGTGGAATAGACAATACTATACAGGTAGATTGTACCACTGGGACGACGGGGTGATTGTGTGTTTTCAGGATGAATCTGGACCCTGTTCAGGTGATGAAGGGGCAGTCTAACCCAAAGGACCCCACGGCTGCCCCTGTAACTGCCTCGTCAAATGGAGATGGCAAAGGAGTCTGGGTAGAGAAAGAGGAGTTTGACCAAGACCACCTGGGTCTCACCACAAAACCCCTACTGGTGAGTTCTATCTGTCAGTCAGTCAGTCAGTCAGTCAGTCAGTCAGTCAGTTAGTCAGTTAGTCAGTCAGTCAGTCAGTCAGTCAGTCAGTCAGTCAGTCAGTCTGTTTGTCTATCTGTCAGTCAGTCAGTCAGTCAGTCAGTCAGTCTGTTTGTCTATCTGTCAGTCAGTCAGTCAGTCAGTCAGTCAGTCAGTCAGTCAGTCAGTCAGTCAGTCTGTCAGTCAGTCAGTCTGTCAGTCAGTCAGTCAGTCAGTTAGTCAGTCAGTCAGTCAGTCTGTCAGTCAGTCAGTCAGTCAGTCAGTCAGTCTGTCAGTCTGTCAGTCAGTCAGTCAGTCAGTCAGTCAGTCTGTCACTCAGTCAGTCTGTTTTCCTTCTCTTATTGTTCTCTGCCTCTGTCCCAGTACTCTTCATTTTATCCATATGGTGCCATTGTCTGTCTGTCTGTCATATGGCCATGTGACAGTTTCAAATTTTAAAGTTTGGTGGTCAAGAAAAACTATAAACATCACTATTCATGCAGGTATATGGAAATGATCTCTTAGGGGAAATTATTGACATCTCTCCAATATTACAGGATGGTCTCTCTCTCTCGGTCTCTCGGTCTCTCTCTCTCTCCCCCCATCTCTCTCTCATTGCATTCTGGGACATGTATTGCATGCTGTGTTTCGAGCCAATATTGGAGCGAGTAGTTTAAACTCATCTGTGAGCTTTTTTATCCACATTTTTAGGCTATTTTATATTTGACTTACTTGAGTGTATCAACCGACGGCCTGTACAGCCTTCTTTATATTTAGCATTATGGCTACTGACGGCTATCCAATGGATATCAAATGGCCAACCATTGACTGTCCAATGCTACTTCTGTGAAATGTTCACTAACCGGAGGGACAGCGTGGAAGACCCGAGCGTATACGGAACAGGGGTATGTCTGTAAAAAGTGCCTTTGGTGTGACCGGATGATGGATAATGGCGGGCGGCTGCAGAAGGACGTTCCCGATGGCTATCCAATGAGCTGAAGGAGAGCAGAAGCTCACCAATTTAGCTGCAGCCCAGGCTTAACATATTTTGACGCGTAACATCTCTCTCGCCCAGCTTGTTGGAGAGTTGGGCGTAGTCGATCTGTCCCTTGGAGCAGGTGTCTTGTTCAACTCCACTTCACCACAGAGACTGGGCCACGGTAGTTAGGCTAAAGGACCCAAGGGAAAGGCAAACCTGGGTGGTCCTTTCCTGCCTTGGAGGATCCGCTCCGCCTGATAAACAGCTTTGCTGGAGGTGAACTGTCTGGTCCCAGGAGTCCTCTCTGATCCAGGAGACCCTGATGCCAGGCAAGTGGGGACCGCTCCACCTTCCGGACGTCTTGCGAGATCAGACCACTGAGCCAATGGAGGCACTAGTTGCCCCCCCCCCCCCCCGGCGCAATACCCCCTCTCTCCGAGGCACGCACCCTCCTTCAAGTCAACAGCGCTCTTCGCTACTCCGTGCACCCCCTTCAATGATTTGTTGGGGGGAGCTTGATGTGCCGCCGTAGAACTCTCAGAGCTCAGCCATCCCAGGGAGGATGCGACCTGGAAACTCACGACTTCCCATCCCATTATATCCTAAGTTTTGGTGCAAAGACATTCTGTCTGCTTTCCTGGTGCCAGAGTGCGTGACATCACTCGGAGGTTTATGGTCATTCTAGACCAAAACATGGAGCTCCAAATGACGGTTGTGCATGTTGGTACACATGACTCCAAGCTGTGTCAATGGGGTGAGTAGAGACGGGACTTCCAACACCTGAGAGACAGACTATTGGCTACGAGCAAGCGGATAGTTTTTTTTCTGTCCCTATCCCAACACACGGTCGTGAAAATCAAACGCTTCTCTTGGCTATTTGCACAGGACTTTAGGATTAAATCAGGACTGCTCTGAAAAAGCGTTGGATTTTTATTGACAATTTGGCCTCAGCCAAGTAGAGAGACTAAACAACCATATGGCATCAGCCAAGTAGAGAGACTAAACAACCATATGGCATCAGCCAAGTAGAGAGACTAAACAACCATATGGCATCAGCCAAGTAGACAGGAAATCACTATACTGAACAACAAGGAATAGGTACGGAGTCTGATTCATACACAATGTTTGGAGAAAGGGAGACTTGGCCTGAGATGAGTGACTGTGAGTGAGTGAAGCAAAGCTGTGTGTGTATCTGTCTGGGGAAATGAGAGCAGAGGAAGTTCAACTTGTTTTAATCCAATCGCTGCAGCAGGCTCAAACGATACCTCGCCTGTTTACAGGACACAGTGCTTCACACTGTTTCAGTGAAAGATACATCCACGCTGGATAATTTACAAAAAAAAATCGTATTCGAAAATACTCGGCTTCATAGTATTCACCATATCCGTTACGATACCTGTTTTGTCTAAATTCTGGAAATTGGTCAAATCTTTGAAACAAAACTCACGTTGCCCCAGCATTTGTTGTGTTTTTGGTAACCATTTTGCCTCAGCTGGCCAATTATTTGAACGAATGGTTTCTGAAATGACCTAAAGTTCAACTTGATGGAGTCCTTTATTCACCTCTGGGCTCCCGAGGGGCTAGAGGCATCTATACATACAGCCTGGTTCGATTCCAGGCTGTATCACAACCGGCCGTGATCGGGAGTCCCATAGGGCGGCGCACAATTGGCCCACAATTGGTTTAGGCCGTCATTGTAAATAAGAATTTGTTCTTTAACTGACTTGCCTAGTTAAATAAAGGTTAAATAAAAAAAAGTTTAAAAAGTACATTTGAACATTTGAACAAATAACAGGGAATGATGCACTTCTAGTCATTGACAATTTTTTTCATGTGAACCATTTCATGTCAATGATGCAGTAAGTGCCTTGTAAATAATGTATGTTAAAAAAAAAAATCCACAGGAGCTGATTCGCTTGATCCCTTTCTACTGCAGCTTTCTGCCCCCCTCATTGCAGAACCTTTGACCCACATTTTGTATTTAACAATACCCCCCCGCCCCCCCACCCCCTTCTGACCAAGATAACAACCCCCCAATGTCTAAACTATCTTGTCTTGCGAGTATTAGAATCCCTTTTTAACTTCAGATTCTATTCTTAATGTGAACCCGTCTGGTTTTCAGACCAGGACACAGCACTGTTGCAGCTACTACAATTTTCTTAAAACGATGTGTTTAATTGCTTAGATCATAGGAATCACTGTGCTTCCATATTTACAGACGTATCCGAGGCCTTTGCTACTTTCCACCATCCCCTTACTCATTCAAAAGGTTGTCTGAAATGGGCCTCAATTAGGACTCTTGGAAGTGGTTAAGTTAGACAGTACATAATGTGTACATAATCTGTTAGACAGTACATAATGTGTACATAATCTTTTAGACAGTACATAATGTGTACATAATCTGTTAGACAGTACATCATGTGTGCTTTCTGATGGATTACTAAAGATGTCCCGCAGGGGTCAATTTCGAGACCTGTCCTCACTATTTACTAATTTATATAAATAATATTGGTCTGTCTTCAAAAACCTGTAATATTCATCTGTATGCAGATGACCCTCTAATGTAGTCTTTTTCCCCTACTGCTGACCAGGCTGCGTTAGAGCTGCAATTTGATTGTATGGCCTTGCAGAAAGCCCTTGTTGATTTAAAATTGAGAGTTAATTAGTTGTGTTTCTAAATTCTCATAGAAATATTTCAGATGGTTTATACATTTATGCATTGGATGGTTCTTTCATCGAGCAGGTTCCCGCCTGTAAATATCTGGCCGTTTAGATTGACAAAAAATGTGACATTTAAAAAAAATACGAGCTAGTTCAGAAGCTGAGATTTGAAGTAGACTTCTTTTATAAAAATAGATCACGCCTCTCCCTAAATAGCAGGAAGCAGGTTGTACAGGCAACCTTCCTGCCAGCTCTTGATTCTGTTGACACCATTTATCAGAATGCAGCAGACACAACTCTAAAGCCCTTGGATGCGGTGTACCATAGCATGCTGTGCTTTGTCACGCGTGACAGGTTTAATATCACTGCATCCTTTATCAGAAGGTTGGTTGGACCTCTCTTAATTCCCGTAGATCACTTCATTTCTTTTTGTTTACAAAACTCTTCTGCTCAAGCTTCCGACATATCTCACTTCTCTGTTGAAGTAGTTCAATGCGAGCCGCCAAATCTGCATATCAGGGTTGGTTAACTCTTGAGCTCCCTCCTGTCTCTACCAACATAGATAAATCAGCCTTGAATAACCTTTTACTGCAGAGGGATAAATCAGGGTCACACAGAGTGATTCTTTCTAAGTCTTCAACAAATCGACTTTGAAACAAAAGTCTACACCTCACACACATCGTTATGGGTTACATCACAGAAGACTGAAATATAACAAAACTGTTTGACATAGAAACCTTGGATTTACGTTTTTTTTATTGATCTTAATTAATGATGAAATTGTGAAAAATATTAATAACATTCCACCCATGAAGCCAAAGAGGACACTTTTGGCTCATTGACTGCAGGAAAGGGATACAAGCCTCCAATATTTGGAAACATTTTAAAAAATCTTTACATTTTACATCTTTAATCCCTTGTGCAAAGAAGGCAGTCTAGAACACTGATGAGGGAAGAATTCACTGAGGTTTGCAAGTGTTGTGGTGGTTTATTAGTGTTGTGGTGGTTTATTAGTGTGGTGGTTTATTAGTGTTGTTTTGGTTTATTAGTGTGGTGGTTTATTAGTGTTGTGGTTTATTAGTGTTGTGGTTTATTAGTGTGGTGGTTTATTAGTGTTGTTTTGGTTTATTAGTGTGGTGGTTTATTAGTGTTGTGGTTTATTAGTGTTGTGGTTTATTAGTGTGGTGGTTTATTAGTGTTGTTTTGGTTTATTAGTGTGGTGGTTTATTAGTGTTGTGGTTTATTAGTGTTGTGGTGGTTTATTAGTGGTGTGGTTTATTAGTGTTGTGGTGGTTTATTAGTGGTGTGGTTTATTAGTGTTGTGGTGGTTTATTAGTGGTGTGGTGGTTTATTAGTGTGGTGGTGGTTTATTAGTGATGTGGTGGTTTATTAGTGTTGTGGTGGTTTATTAGTGTGGTGGTTTATTAGTGTGGTGGTTTATTAGTGTTGTGGTGGTTTATTAGTGTTGTGGTTTATTAGTGTTGTGGTTTATTAGTGTTGTGGTTTATTAGTGTTGTGGTGGTTTATTAGTGTTGTGGTTTATTAGTGTTGTGGTTTATTAGTGTGGTGGTGGTTTATTAGTGTTGTGGTGGCTTATTAGTGTGGTGGTTTATTAGTGTGGTGGTTTATTAGTGATGTGGTTTATTAGTGTTGTGGTTTATTAGTGTTGTGGTGGTTTATTAGTGTGGTGGTTTATTAGTGTGGTGGTTTATTAGTGTGGTGGTGGTTTATTAGTGTTGTGGTTTATTAGTCTTGTGGTTTATTAGTGGTGTGGTTTATTAGTGGTGTGGTTTATTAGTTTTGTGGTGGTTTATTAGTGTTGTGGTTTATTAGTGTTGTGGTTTATTAGTGATGTGGTTTATTAGTGATGTGGTTTATTAGTGTTATGGTTTATTAGTGCTGTGGTTTATTAGTGTTGTGGTTTATTAGTGTTGTGGTTTATTAGTGTGGTGGTTTATTAGTGTTGTGGTTTATTAGTGTTGTGGTGGTTTATTAGTGTTGTGGTTTATTAGTGTTGTGGTTTATTAGTGTTGTGGTGGTTTATTAGTGTTGTGGTTTATTAGTGTTGTGGTTTATTAGTGATGTGGTTTATTAGTGTTATGGTTTATTAGTGCTGTGGTTTGTTAGTGATGTTTTGGTTTATTAGTGTTTTGGTTTATTAGTGTTGTGGTTTATTAGTGTTGTGGTTTATTAGTGTTTTGGTTTATTAGTGTGGTGGTTTATTAGTGTTGTGGTTTATTAGTGTTGTGGTGGTTTATTAGTGTTGTGGTTTATTAGTGTTGTGGTTTATTAGTGTTGTTTTGGTTTATTAGTGATGTGGTTTATTAGTGTTGTGGTTTATTAGTGTTGTGGTGGTTTATTAGTGTTGTGGTTTATTAGTGTTGTGGTGGTTTATTAGTGTTGTGGTTTGGTGGGGGGGTTTTTTATTAGTGTTGTGGTTTGTGGTTTTATTAGTGTTTTGTTTATTAGTGTGTGTTTATTATGTGTTGTGTTTATTTAGTGTTGTGGTTTTTAGTGTTGTGGTGGTTTATTAGTGTTGTGGTTTATTAGTGTTGTGGTTATTAGTGTTGTGGTTTTATTAGTGTTGTGGTTTATTAGTGTTGTGGTTTATTAGTGTTGTGGTTTTAGTGTTGTGGTGGTTTATTATGTTGTGGTTTATTAGTGTTGTGGTTTTTAGTGTTAGTGTTGTGTGTTTTTATTAGTGTTGTGTTTATTAGTGTTGTGGTTTATTAGTGTTGTGGTTTATTAGTGTTGTGGTGGTTTTTTATTGTGTTGTGTGTTTATTAGTGTTGTGGTTTATTAGTGTTGTGGTGGTTTATTAGTGTTTGTGGTTTATTAGTGTGTGTGGTTTATTAGTGTTTGTGGTGGTTTATTAGTGTGGTGGTTTATTAGTGTGGTGGTTTATTAGTGTTGTTGGTTTATTAGTGTGGTGGTTTATTAGTGTTGTGGTTTATTAGTGTGGTGGTTTATTAGTGATGTGGTTTATTAGTGTTGTGGTGGTTTATTAGTGTTGTGGTGGTGGTTTATTAGTGTTGTGGTGGTTTATTAGTGATGTGGTTTATTAGTGTTGTGGTGGTTTATTAGTGTGGTGGTTTATTAGTGTGGTGGTTTATTAGTGTGGTGGTTTATTAGTGTTGTGTTTTATTAGTGTGGTGGTTTATTAGTGTTGTGGTTTGTTAGTGTTGTGGTTTATTAGTGTGGTGGTTTATTAGTGTTGTGGTTTGTTAGTGATGTGGTTTATTAGTGTTGTGGTTTATTAGTGATGTGGTTTATTAGTTTTGTGGTTTATTAGTGTTGTGGTTTATTAGTGTTGTGGTTTGTTAGTGTTGTTTTGGTTTATTAGTGTTGTGGTGGTTTATTAGTGTTGTGGTTTATTAGTGTTGTGGTTTATTAGTGGTGTGGTTTATTAGTGTTGTGGTTTATTAGTGTTGTGGTGGTTTATTAGTGTGGTGGTTTATTAGTGTGGTGGTTTATTAGTGTGGTGGTTTATTAGTGTGGTGGTTTATTAGTGTTGTGGTTTATTAGTGTGGTGGTTTATTAGTGTTGTGGTTTGTTAGTGTTGTGGTTTATTAGTGTGGTGGTTTATTAGTGTTGTGGTTTGTTAGTGATGTGGTTTATTAGTGTTGTGGTTTATTAGTGATGTGGTTTATTAGTGTTGTGGTTTATTAGTGTTGTGGTTTATTAGTGTTGTGGTTTGTTAGTGTTGTTTTGGTTTATTAGTGTTGTGGTGGTTTATTAGTGTTGTGGTTATTAGTGTTGTGGTTTATTAGTGTGTGGTTTATTAGTGTTGTGGTTTATTAGTGTTGTGGTTTATTAGTGTTGTGGTGGTTTATTAGTGGTGTGGTTTATTAGTGTTGTGGTTTATTAGTGTTGTGGTTTATTAGTGTTGTTTTGGTTTATTAGTGTTGTGGTTTATTAGTGTTGTGGTTTGTTAGTGTTGTGGTTTATTAGTGATGTGGTTTATTAGTTTTGTGGTTTATTAGTGTTGTGGTTTATTAGTGTTGTGGTTTATTAGTGTTGTGGTGGTTTATTAGTGTTGTGGTGGTTTATTAGTGTTGTGGTGGTTTATTAGTGTGGTGGTTTATTAGTGTTGTGGTTTATTAGTATTGTGGTGGTTTATTAGTGTTGTGGTTTATTAGTGTTGTGGTTTGTTAGTGTTGTTGGTTATTAGTGTGTGTGTATTAGTGTTTTGGTTTATTAGTGTGTGGTTTATTAGTGTTGTTGTTATTAGTGTTGTGGTTTATTAGTGTGGTTGGTTTATTAGTGTTGTGGTGTTTATTATTGGGTGTGGTTTATTAGTGTGTGTTTATTAGTGTTGTGGTGGTTTATTAGTGTTGTGGTTTATTATGTTGTGGTTTATTAGTGTTGTGGGTGGGTTTATTAGTGTTGTGGTTTATTAGTGTTGTGGTTTATTAGTGTTGTGGTTTATTAGTGTTGTGTGTTTTATTAGTGTTGTGGTTTATTAGTGTTGTGGTGTTTATTGTGTTTGTGGTTTTTTAGTGTTGTGTTTTATTAGTGTTGTGGTGGTTTATTAGTGTTGTGGTTTATAGTGTTGTGGTTTATTAGTGTTGTGGTTTATTAGTGTGTGGTGGTTTATTAGTGTTGTGTGGTTTATTAGTGTTGTGGTTTATAGTGTTGTGGTGGTTTATTAGTGGTTGTGGTTTATTATGATGTTGTTTATTAGTGTTGTGGTGGTTTATTAGTTGTGTGTTTATTAGTGTGGTGGTTTATAGTGTGGTGGTTATTAGTGTGTGTGGTTTATTAGTGTTGTGGTTTATTAGTGTGTGTGGTTTATTAGTGTGTGGTTTATTAGTGTTGTGGTGGTTTATTAGTGTTGTGGTGGTTTATTAGTTGGTTTTGTGTGTGTTTATTAGTGTGTGTTATTAGTGTTGTGGTGGTTTATTAGTGTGGTGTTTATTAGTGTGGTGTTATTATGTGGTTGGTTTAGTAGTGTTGTGGTTTATTAGTGTGTGGTTTATTAGTGTTGTGGTTTTTAGTGTTGTGGTTTATTAGTGTGGTGGTTTATTATGTGTTGTGGTTTGTTAGTGTGTGGTTTATTAGTGTTGTGGTTTATTAGTGATGTGGTTTATTAGTTTTGTGGTTTATTAGTGTTGTGGTTTATTAGTGTTGTGGTTTGTTAGTGTTGTTTTGGTTTATTAGTGTTGGTGGTTGTTTATTAGTGTTGGGGTTATTAGTGTTTTGTTTATTAGTGGTGTGGTTTATTAGTGTTTGGTTTATTTGTTGTGGTGTTTATAGTGGTGTTGGTTTATTATGTTTGTGGTGGTTTTTAGTGTGTGTGGTTTATTAGTGTGGTGGTTTATTAGTGTTGTGTTTTTAGTGTGGTGGGTTTTAGTGTTGTGGTTTGTTAGTGTTGTGTGTTTATTAGTGTGTGGTTTATTAGTGTTGTGGTTTGTAGTGTGTGTTTGATTAGTGTGTGGTTTATTAGTGTGTGGTTTATTAGTGTGTGGTTTATTAGTGTTGTGGTTTATTAGTGTTGTTGTGTTTGTTAGTGTTGTTTTGGTTTATTAGTGTTTGTGGTGGTTTATTAGTGTTTGTGGTTTATTAGTGTTGTGGTTTATTAGTGTTGTGTTTATTAGTGTTGTGGTTTTATTAGTGTTGTGGTTTATTAGTGTTGTGGTGTGTTTATTAGTGGTGTGGGTTTATTAGTGTTGTGTTTATTAGTGTTGTGGTTTATTAGTGTTGTGTTTTGGGTTAGTTATGTTGTGGTTTTAGTGTTGTGGTTTTTAGTGTTGTGGTTTATTATGTGATGTGGTTTATTAGTTTTGTGGTTTATTAGTGTTTGTGGTTTATTAGTGTTTGTGGTTTATTCGTGTTGTGGTGTTTTTATTGTTGTGGTGGTTTATTAGTGTTGTGGTGGTTTATTAGTGGTGGTGGTTTATTAGTGTTTGTGGTTATTAGTATTGTGGTGGTTTATTAGTGTTGTTGTTTTTAGGTTGTGGTTGGTTTAGTGTTGCTTGTTTATTGTGTGTGGTTTTATTAGTGTTTGTGGTTTTGTGTTGTGTTTATTAGTGTTGTTTGTTTTTATGTTGTGTTTATTAGTGTGGGTGGTTTATAGTGTTGTGGTGGTTTATTATGTGTGTGGTTTATTAGTGTTGTGGTTTTATTGTGTTGTTGTGGTTTATTAGTGTTGTGGTTTATTACGTGTTGTGGTTTATTAGTGTTGTGGTGGTTTATTAGTGTTGTTTGGTTTTTATTGTTGTGGGTTTAGTGTGATGTGGTTTATTAGTGTTGTGGTGGTTTATTGTGTTGTGGTTTATTAGTGTTGTGGTGGTTTATTAGTGTTGTGGTTTATTAGTGTTGTGGTTTATTAGTGATGTGGTTTATTAGTGTTGTGGTGGTTTATTAGTGTTGTTGTGGTTTATTAGTGTTGTGGTTTATTAGTGTTTGTG